>NW_026968028.1:0-85000 GCF_028390025.1 Pseudophryne corroboree | reverse complement strand
ATACATATTCCGGGGCACGGTACAGAAGGGGGCACTCTCTCCTGCAGATCATTACACATTCATTATGCTGACATCTCAGCAGCAGCAAAATATAATACAGGCAGCGACGTGAAGTCACACCTCTGATGATTTGCTGGAAGATGGGGCGTGCTCTCTTCCTGTACTATATATGCGGGTCACCCACTGGAGCAACCCAGGAGCTGACGCTTTTATCAGGGCCGGCTCCAGGCATGTTCCAATAGAGCGGCCGAACAGGGCGCCGCACTTTATGGGCGCCGCTAGCTCTGGCCGCCATATTGGAGCCTGGAGCCGTCCCTACAGCAGTGTCCGTCTCCTAGCAGAGACGCGCACTGCATGCTCCCTCCCCGCTACTCGACGCCGGCCTGTGAGCCAACCAGAGCTCGCGATCCGGCAGCTGAGGCTCATGATTGGCTGCCGGACCGCAAGCTTTGATTGACTTGCGGACCGGCGCCAAGTTGAAGCTGACACTGCCGCGGCCACTGGAGATTGAAAGCTAGGAGAGGACACGCTGCGCTCTCCTCCCCGCCCTCAGCTGGACAACAGAAGCACGGTAAGCAGCACGGGGGGGGGGGGGGGGGGTGAGGTGAGGATATCTGGCACTAGGGCTTATGTCTGGCACTGGGGGACATGTCTGGCACTGTGGGGTCATGTCTGGCACTGTGGGGTCATGTCTGGCACTGTGGGGTCATGTCTGGCACTGGGGGTCATGTATGGCACTGTGGGGTCATGTCTGGTACTGGGGGTCATGTATGGCACTGTGGGGTCATGTCTGGCACTGTGGGAGTCATGTCTGGCACTGGGGGGTTTGTCTGGCACTGGGGTCATGTCTGGCACTGTGGGGTCATGTCTGGTACTGGGGGTCATGTATGGCACTGTGGGGTCATGTCTGGTACTGGGGGTCATGTATGGCACTGTGGGGTCATGTCTGGCACTGTGGGGTCATGTCTGGCACTGTGGGGTCTGGTCTGGCACTGTGTGAGTCATGTCTGGCACTGGGGGGTTTGTCTGGCACTGGGGTCATGTCTGGCACTGTGGGGTCATGTCTGGTACTGGGGTCATGTCTGGCATTGGTGGCATATCTGGCACTGTGGGGACAAGTGTATCTGGCATTAGGGGCATATCTGCCACTATGTGGGGCATATATGTATCTGGAACTGTGGGGGCATTTATGTATCTGGCACTGTGGGGGCATTTATGTATCTGGCACTGTGGGGGCATTTATGTATCTGGCACTGTGGGGGCATATCTGGCATTGGGGGCATTAATGTATCTATCACTGTGGGGGCATATCTGGCACTGGGGGCATTAATGTATCTGGCACTGTGGGGGGCATTAATGTATCTGGCACTGTGGGGGGCATTAATGTATCTGACACTGTGGGGGGCAATAATGCATCTGGCACTGGGGGCATTTATGCATCTGGCACTGGGGGTATTTATGCATCTGGCACTGGGGGCATTTATGCATCTGGCACTGGGGGCATTTATGTATCTGGCACTGGGGGCATTTATGTATCTGGCCCTGTGGGGGCATATCTGGCACTGTGGGGGCATTTTTATATCTGGCACTGTGGGGACATATCTGGCACTGTGGGGGCACTTATGTATCTGGCACTGTGTGGGCACTTATATATTTGGCACTGTGTGGGCATTTATATATCTGGCACTGTGTGGGCATTTATGTATCAGGCACTGTGGGGGCATTTATGTATCTGGCACTGTGGGGGCATTTATGTATCTTGCACTGTGGGGGCATTTATGTATCTGGCACTGTGGGGGGCATTTATGTATCTGGCACTTTGGGGGCATTTATGTAGCTGGCACTGCTGGGGGGGCATGTCACGTGTAGCTGGCACTGCTGCAGGGCATGTCACGTGTAGCTGGCACTGCTGGGGAGCATGTCACGTGTAGCTGGCACTGCTGGGGGGCATGTCATGTGTAGCTGGCACTGCTGGGGAGCATGTCATGTAGTGTTCCCGCTAGGCGTCTGTGGCTAGGCAATGTGTCTCAGTGCTCTCCCTGGTGCAATGTGTCTCAGTGCTGTGCCTGACGCAAAGTGTATAGGAGGTTCTACCTGGTGCAGTGTGTATTAGCTGCACTACTGTGTGGTGTAATGTGAATTGTCACTATTATGTGGCCACGTACCTTCCCCACGAAGTAACTCCCCTTCATTTTTGCTGCGCGCCTTCGGCGCGCACTGTTCATGCTTTGGCATATTGGTATGGGAACAACAAGCAGTATGTACATCATTTTGCCCTCCTAACTTAAAAATGTGCCCTCCCTGTGATCAGCACCAAGCCCTAAAAAGTGAACACTATCATGTGTAGCTGGCACTGCTGGGGGGCATGTCATGTGTAGCTGGCACTGCAGCGGGGCATGTCATGTGTAGCTGGCACTGCTGGGGGGCATGTCATGTGTAGCTGGCACTGCTGGGGGGCATGTCATGTCTAGCTGGCACTGCTGCGGGGCATGTCATGTGTAGCTGGCACTGATGCAGGGCATGTCATGTGTAGCTGGCACTGCTGCGGGGCATGTCATGTGTAGCTGGCACTGCTGCGGGGCATGTCATGTGTAGCTGGCACTGCTGGGGGGCATGTCATGTGTAGCTGGCACTGCTGGGGGCATGCCATGTGTAGCTGGCACTGCTGGGGGGCATGTCATGTGTAGCTGGCACTGCTGGGGGGGCATGTCATGTCTAGCTGGCACTGCTGCGAGGCATGTCATGTGTAGCTGGCACTGCTGGGGGCATATCATGTGTAGCTGGCACTGATGCGGGGCATGTCATGTGTAGCTGGCACTGATGCGGGGCATGTCATGTGTAGCTGGCACTGATGCGGGGCATGTCATGTGTAGCTGGCACTGATGCGGGGCATGTCATGTGTAGCTGGCACTGCTGGGAGCATGTCATTTGTAGCTGGCACTGCTGGGGGGCATGTCATGTGTAGCTGGCACTGCAGCGGGGCATGTCATGTGTAGCTGGCACTGCTGCGGGGTATGTCATGTGTAGCTGGCACTGCTGGGGGCATGTCATTTGTAGCTGGCACTGCTGGGGGCATGTCATGTGTAGCTGGCACTGCAGCGGGGCATGTCATGTGTAGCTGGCACTGCTGGGGGGCATGTCATGTGTAGCTGGCACTGCTGGGGGCATGTCATTTGTAGCTGGCACTGCTGGGGGGCATGTCATGTGTAGCTGGCACTGCAGCGGGGCATGTCATGTGTAGCTGGCACTGCTGGGGGGCATGTCATGTGTAGCTGGCACTGCTGGGGGCATGTCATTTGTAGCTGGCACTGCTGGGGGGCATGTCATGTGTAGCTGGCACTGCAGCGGGGCATGTCATGTGTAGCTGGCACTGCTGGGGGGCATGTCATGTGTAGCTGGCACTGCAGCGGGGCATGTCATGTGTAGCTGGCACTGCTGGGGGGCATGTCATGTGTAGCTGGCACTGCTGGGGGGCATGTCATGTCTAGCTGGCACTGCTGGGGGGCATGTCATGTGTAGCTGGCACTGCTGGGGGGCATGTCATGTCTAGCTGGCACTGCTGCGGGGCATGTCATGTGTAGCTGGCACTGTTGCGGGGCATGTCATGTCTATCTGGCACTGCACATTATGTGTATCTGGCACTATACTGGAGACATTGTGTGTAAGGAACACTACTGTGGCTATGTGTAAGGCTGCTAATTGTGTGAAAATATATTTATAGTTTGATGATATGAAGTTACGAGACCACGCCCACTTTTCCAGAGACCACGCCCACTTTTCCGGGCGCGCGCTTGGGGGGGGGGGCGCTTTGACATTTTCTCGCTCAGGGTGCTAGTAGGCCTGGAGCCTGGCTTTTATAGATGTTCATGCAGGATCCCCTTTCCGGCCAGTTCCTGCACTGACTCATGCTAATTACTCTGCATCAGGGCCTCAGATTATACCGATAACTATCAATTACACACATCGTCCAGACAGTACTGTGACCATAACGTTCTAGACAGGCACAAGATAGGAAGAGACAAGTCCTGCAGGAAGTGTGGGGAAATGGAAGCTGCATCATCTCGCCCATGCACTGCCTAGACAAGGCCACCCCACTATACTCACCCTCAGGGCAAGAAGGAGCCACGGAGAGGCCACTATCACAGGAAGAGGCCCCTATCACTGTGCAGGATACAGAGGTCAGTGGGTGAGACTGGGGTGAGGGTGCACCAGTCACCATATCAGGGGCTCTGTATACACCTGGCTGTATGGGAGGGTGGCTAGGAAGAGGCCGCTATCACTGTGCAGGAGATACAGAGCTCAGTGGGTGAGACTGGGGTGAGGGTGCACCAGTCACCATATCAGGGGCTCTGTATACACCTGGCTGTATGGGAGGGTGGCTAGGAAGAGGCCGCTATCACTGTGCAGGAGATACAGAGCTCAGTGGGTGAGACTGGGGTGAGGGTGCACCAGTCACCATATCAGGGGCTCTGTATACACCTGGCTGTTATGGGAGGGTGGCTAGGAAGAGGCCGCTATCACTGTGCAGGATACAGAGCTCAGTGGGTGAGACTGGGGTGAGGGTGCACCAGTCACCATATCAGGGGCTCTGTATACACCTGGCTGTATGGGAGGGTGGCTAGGAAGAGGCCGCTATCACTGTGCAGGAGATACAGAGCTCAGTGGGTGAGACTGGGGTGAGGGTGCACCAGTCACCCATATCAGGTGCTCTGTATACACCTGGCTGTATGGGAGGGTGGCTAGGAAGAGGCCGCTATTACTGTGCAGGATACAGAGCTCAGTGGGTGAGACTGGGGTGAGGGTGCACCAGTCACCATATCAGGGCTCTGTATACACCTGGCTGTATGGGAGGGTGGCTAGGAAGAGGCCGCTATCACTGTGCAGGATACAGAGCTCAGTGGGTGAGACTGGGGTGAGGGTGCACCAGTCACCATATCAGGGCTCTGTATACACCTGGCTGTATGGGAGGGTGGCTAGGAAGAGGCCGCTATCACTGTGCAGGAGATACAGAGCTCAGTGGGTGAGACTGGGGTGAGGGTGCACCAGTCACCATATCAGGGGCTCTGTATACACCTGGCTGTATGGGAGGGTGGCTAGGAAGAGGCCGCTATCACTGTGCAGGATACAGAGCTCAGTGGTGAGACTGGGGTGAGGGTGCACCAGTCACCATATCAGGGGCTCTGTATACACCTGGCTGTATGGGAGGGTGGCTAGGAAGAGGCCGCTATCACTGTGCAGGAGATACAGAGCTCAGTGGGTGAGACTGGGGTGAGGGTGCACCAGTCACCATATCAGGGGCTCTGTATACACCTGGCTGTATGGGAGGGTGGCTAGGAAGAGGCCGCTATCACTGTGCAGGAGATACAGAGCTCAGTGGGTGAGACTGGGGTGAGGGTGCACCAGTCACCATATCAGGGGCTCTGCATACACCTGGCTGTATGGGAGGGTGGCTAGGAAGAGGCCGCTATCACTGTGCAGGATACAGAGGTCAGTGGTGAGACTGGGGTGAGGGTGCACCAGTCACCCATATCAGGTGCTCTGTATACACCTGGCTGTATGGGAGGGTGGCTAGGAAGAGGCCGCTATCACTGTGCAGGAGATACAGAGCTCAGTGGCTGAGACTGGGGTGAGGGTGCACCAGTCACCATATCAGGGGCTCTGCATACACCTGGCTGTATGGGGGGGTGGCTAGGAAGAGGCCGCTATTACTGTGCAGGATACAGAGCTCAGTGGGTGAGACTGGGGTGAGGGTGCACCAGTCCCCATATCAGGGGCTCTGTATACACCTGGCTGTATGGGAGGGTGGCTAGGAAGAGGCCGCTATCACTGTGCAGGAGATACAGAGCTCAGTGGGTGAGACTGGGGTGAGGGTGCACCAGTCACACATATCAGGGGCTCTGCATACACCTGGCTGTATGGGAGGGTGGCTAGGAAGAGGCCGCTATCACTGTGCAGGATACAGAGCTCAGTGGGTGAGACTGGGGTGAGGGTGCACCAGTCACCATATCAGGGGCTCTGCATACACCTGGCTGTATGGGAGGGTGGCTAGGAAGAGGCCGCTATCACTGTGCAGGATACAGAGCTCAGTGGGTGAGACTGGGGTGAGGGTGCACCAGTCACACATATCAGGGGCTCTGTATACACCTGGCTGTATGGGAGGGTTGCTAGGAAGAGGCCGCTATCACTGTGCAGGATACAGAGCTCAGTGGTGAGACTGGGGTGAGGGTGCACCAGTCACCATATCAGGGGCTCTGCATACACCTGGCTGTATGGGAGGGTGGCTAGGAAGAGGCCGCTATCACTGTGCAGGATACAGAGCTCAGTGGGTGAGATTGGGGTGAGGGTGCACCAGTCACCATATCAGGGGCTCTGTATACACCTGGCTGTATGGGAGGGTGGCTAGGAAGAGGCCGCTATCACTGTGCAGGATACAGAGGTCAGTGGGTGAGACTGGGGTGAGGGTGCACCAGTCACCATATCAGGGGCTCTGTATACACCTGGCTGTATGGGAGGGTGGCTAGGAAGAGGCCGCTATCACTGTGCAGGATACAGAGCTCAGTGGGTGAGACTGGGGTGAGGGTGCACCAGTCACCATATCAGGGGCTCTGCATACACCTGGCTGTATGGGAGGGTGGCTAGGAAGAGGCCGCTATCACTGTGCAGGAGATACAGAGCTCAGTGGGTGAGACTGGGGTGAGGGTGCACCAGTCACCATATCAGGGCTCTGTATACACCTGGCTGTATGGGAGGGTGGCTAGGAAGAGGCCGCTATCACTGTGCAGGAGATACAGAGCTCAGTGGGTGAGACTGGGGTGAGGGTGCACCAGTCACCATATCAGGGGCTCTGTATACACCTGGCTGTATGGGAGGGTGGCTAGGAAGAGGCCGCTATCACTGTGCAGGATACAGAGCTCAGTGGGTGAGACTGGGGTGAGGGAGCACCAGTCACCATATCAGGGGCTCTGTATACACCTGGCTGTATGGGAGGGTGGCTAGGAAGAGGCCGCTATCACTGTGCAGGAGATACAGAGCTCAGTGGGTGAGACTGGGGTGAGGGTGCACCAGTCACACATATCAGGGGCTCTGCATACACCTGGCTGTATGGGAGGGTGGCTAGGAAGAGGCCGCTATCACTGTGCAGGATACAGAGCTCAGTGGGTGAGACTGGGGTGAGGGTGCACCAGTCACACATATCAGGGGCTCTGTATACACCTGGCTGTATGGGAGGGTGGCTAGGAAGAGGCCGCTATCACTGTGCAGGATACAGAGCTCAGTGGGTGAGACTGGGGTGAGGGTGCACCAGTCACCATATCAGGGGCTCTGCATACACCTGGCTGTATAGGAGGGTGGCTAGGAAGAGGCCGCTATCACTGTGCAGGATACAGAGGTCAGTGGTGAGACTGGGGTGAGGGTGCACCAGTCACCATATCAGGGCTCTGTATACACCTGGCTGTATGGGAGGGTGGCTAGAAAGAGGCCGCTATCACTGTGCAGGAGATACAGAGCTCAGTGGGTGAGACTGGGGTGAGGGTGCACCAGTCACACATATCAGGGGCTCTGTATACACCTGGCTGTATGGGAGGGTGGCTAGGAAGAGGCCGCTATCACTGTGCAGGATACAGAGCTCAGTGGTGAGACTGGGGTGAGGGTGCACCAGTCACCATATCAGGGGCTCTGTATACACCTGGCTGTATGGGAGGGTGGCTAGGAAGAGGCCGCTATCACTGTGCAGGATACAGAGCTCAGTGGGTGAGACTGGGGTGAGGGTGCACCAGTCACCATATCAGGGGCTCTGCATACACCTGGCTGTATGGGAGGGTGGCTAGGAAGAGGCCGCTATCACTGTGCAGGATACAGAGCTCAGTGGGTGAGACTGGGGTGAGGGTGCACCAGTCACCATATCAGGGGCTCTGTATACACCTGGCTGTATGGGAGGGTGGCTAGGAAGAGGCCGCTATCACTGTGCAGGATACAGAGCTCAGTGGGTGAGACTGGGGTGAGGGTGCACCAGTCACCATATCAGGGGCTCTGTATACACCTGGCTGTATGGGGGGGGGGGCTAGGAAGAGGCCGCTATCACTGTGCAGGAGATACAGAGCTCAGTGGGTGAGACTGGGGTGAGGGTGCACCAGTCACCATATCAGGGGCTCTGCATACACCTGGCTGTATGGGAGGGTGGCTAGGAAGAGGCCGCTATCACTGTGCAGGATACAGAGCTCAGTGGGTGAGACTGGGGTGAGGGTGCACCAGTCACCCATATCAGGGGCTCTGTATACACCTGGCTGTATGGGAGGGTGGCTAGGAAGAGACCGCTATCACTGTGCAGGATACAGAGCTCAGTGGGTGAGACTGGGGTGAGGGTGCACCAGTCGCCCATATCAGGGGCTCTGCATACACCAGGCTGTATGGGAGGGTGGCTAGGAAGAGGCGCTATCACTGTGTAGGAGATACAGAGCTCAGTGGGTGAGACTGGGGTGAGGGTGCACCAGTCACCATATCAGGGCTCTGCATACACCTGGCTGTATGGGAGGGTGGCTAGGAAGAGGCCGCTATCACTGTGCAGGATACAGAGGTCAGTGGGTGAGACTGGGGTGAGGGTGCACCAGTCACCATATCAGGGGCTCTGTATACACCTGGCTGTATGGGAGGGTGGCTAGGAAGAGGCCGCTATCACTGTGCAGGATACAGAGCTCAGTGGCTGAGACTGGGGTGAGGGTGCACCAGTCACCCATATCAGGGGCACTGCATACACCTGGGTGTATGGGAGGGTGGCTAGGAAGAGGCCGCTATCACTGTGCAGGATACAGAGCTCAGTGGCTGAGACTGGGGTGAGGGTGCACCAGTCACCCATATCAGGGGCTCTGTATACACCTGGCTGTATGGGAGGGTGGCTAGGAAGAGGTCGCTATCACTGTGCAGGATACAGAGCTCAGTGGGTGAGACTGGGGTGAGGGTGCACCAGTCACCCATATCAGGAGCTCTGTATACACCTGGCTGTATGGGAGGGTGGCTAGGAAGAGGCCGCTATCACTGTGCAGGATACAGAGCTCAGTGGGTGAGACTGGGGTGAGGGTGCACCAGTCACCATATCAGGGCCCTGTATACACCTGGCTGTATGGGAGGGTGGCTAGGAAGAGGCGCTATCACTGTGCAGGATACAGAGCTCAGTGGGTTAGACTGGGGTGAGGGTGCACCAGTCACCATATCAGGGGCTCTGCATACACCTGGCTGTATGGGAGGGTGGCTAGGAAGAGGCCGCTATCACTATGCAGGAGATACAGAGCTCAGTGGCTGAGACTGGGGTGAGGGTGCACCAGTCACCATATCAGGGCTCTGCATACACCTGGCTGTATGGGAGGGTGGCTAGGAAGAGGCCGCTATCACTGTGCAGGAGATACAGAGCTCAGTGGGTGAGACTGGGGTGAGGGTGCACCAGTCACCATATCAGGGGCTCTGCATACACCTGGCTGTATGGGAGGGTGGCTAGGAAGAGGCCGCTATCACTGTGCAGGATACAGAGCTCAGTGGGTGAGACTGGGGTGAGGGTGCACCAGTCACCATATCAGGGGCTCTGCATACACCTGGCTGTATGGGAGGGTGGCTAGGAAGAGGCCGCTATCACTGTGCAGGAGATACAGAGCTCAGTGGGTGAGACTGGGGTGAGGGTGCACCAGTCACCATATCAGGTGCTCTGTATACACCTGGCTGTATGGGAGGGTGGCTAGGAAGAGGCCGCTATCACTGTGCAGGATACAGAGGTCAGTGGGTGAGACTGGGGTGAGGGTGCACCAGTCACCATATCAGGGGCTCTGTATACACCTGGCTGTATGGGAGGGTGGCTAGGAAGAGGCCGCTATCACTGTGCAGGATACAGAGGTCAGTGGTGAGACTGGGGTGAGGGTGCACCAGTCACCATATCAGGGGCTCTGTATACACCTGGCTGTATGGGAGGGTGGCTAGGAAGAGGCCGCTATCACTGTGCAGGATACAGAGCTCAGTGGCTGAGACTGGGGTGAGGGTGCACCAGTCACCATATCAGGGGCTCTGTATACACCTGGCTGTATGGGAGGGTGGCTAGGAAGAGGCCGCTATCACTGTGCAGGATACAGAGGTCAGTGGTGAGACTGGGGTGAGGGTGCACCAGTCACCATATCAGGGGCTCTGTATACACCTGGCTGTATGGGAGGGTGGCTAGGAAGAGGCCGCTATCACTGTGCAGGAGATACAGAGCTCAGTGGGTGAGACTGGGGTGAGGGTGCACCAGTCACCATATCAGGGGCTCTGCATACACCTGGCTGTATGGGAGGGTGGCTAGGAAGAGGCCGCTATCACTGTGCAGGAGATACAGAGCTCAGTGGGTGAGACTGGGGTGAGGGTGCACCAGTCACCATATCAGGGGCTCTGTATACACCTGGCTGTATGGGAGGGTGGCTAGGAAGAGGCCGCTATCACTGTGCAGGATACAGAGGTCAGTGGGTGAGACTGGGGTGAGGGTGCACCAGTCACCATATCAGGGCTCTGCATACACCTGGCTGTATGGGAGGGTGGCTAGGAAGAGGCCGCTATCACTGTGCAGGAGATACAGAGCTCAGTGGCTGAGACTGGGGTGAGGGTGCACCAGTCACACATATCAGGGGCTCTGCATACACCTGGCTGTATGGGAGGGTGGCTAGGAAGAGGCCGCTATCACTGTGCAGGAGATACAGAGCTCAGTGGGTGAGACTGGGGTGAGGGTGCACCAGTCACCCATATCAGGGGCTCTGTATACACCTGGCTGTATGGGAGGGTGGCTAGGAAGAGGCCGCTATCACTGTGCAGGAGATACAGAGCTCAGTGGGTGAGACTGGGGTGAGGGTGCACCAGTCACCCATATCAGGGGCTCTGTATACACCTGGCTGTATGGGAGGGTGGCTAGGAAGAGGCCGCTATCACTGTGCAGGATACAGAGGTCAGTGGGTGAGACTGGGGTGAGGGTGCACCAGTCACCATATCAGGGGCTCTGTATACACCTGGCTGTATGGGAGGGTGGCTAGGAAGAGGCCGCTATCACTGTGCAGGATACAGAGCTCAGTGGCTAAGACTGGGGTGAGGGTGCACCAGTCACCCATATCAGGGGCTCTGTATACACCTGGCTGTATGGGAGGGTGGCTAGGAAGAGGCCGCTATTACTGTGCAGTATACAGAGCTCAGTGGGTGAGACTGGGGTGAGGGTGCACCAGTCACCATATCAGGGGCTCTGCATACACCTGGCTGTATGGGGGGGGGGGCTAGGAAGAGGCGCTATCACTGTGCAGGAGATACAGAGCTCAGTGGGTGAGACTGGGGTGAGGGTGCACCAGTCACCATATCAGGGGCTCTGTATACACCTGGCTGTATGGGGGGGGGGGGCTAGGAAGAGGCGCTATCACTGTGCAGGAGATACAGAGCTCAGTGGGTGAGACTGGGGTGAGGGTGCACCAGTCACCCATATCAGGGGCTCTGCATACACCTGGCTGTATGGGAGGGTGGCTAGGAAGAGGCCGCTATCACTGTGCAGGATACAGAGCTCAGTGGGTGAGACTGGGGTGAGGGTGCACCAGTCACCATATCAGGGGCTCTGCATACACCTGGCTGTATGGGAGGGTGGCTAGGAAGAGGCCGCTATCACTGTGCAGGATACAGAGCTCAGTGGGTGAGACTGGGGTGAGGGTGCACCAGTCACCATATCAGGGCTCTGTATACACCTGGCTGTATGGGAGGGTGGCTAGGAAGAGGCCGCTATCACTGTGCAGGAGATACAGAGCTCAGTGGGTGAGACTGGGGTGAGGGTGCACCAGTCACCATATCAGGGCTCTGCATACACCTGGCTGTATGGGAGGGTGGCTAGGAAGAGGCCGCTATCACTGTGCAGGAGATACAGAGCTCAGTGGGTGAGACTGGGGTGAGGGTGCACCAGTCATCATATCAGGGGCTCTGCATACACCTGGCTGTATGGGAGGGTGGCTAGGAAGAGGCGCTATCACTGTGCAGGATACAGAGCTCAGTGGGTGAGACTGGGGTGAGGGTGCACCAGTCACCATATCAGGGGCTCTGCATACACCTGGCTGTATGGGAGGGTGGCTAGGAAGAGGCCGCTATCACTGTGCAGGAGATACAGAGCTCAGTGGGTGAGACTGGGGTGAGGGTGCACCAGTCACCATATCAGGTGCTCTGTATACACCTGGCTGTATGGGAGGGTGGCTAGGAAGAGGCCGCTATCACTGTGCAGGATACAGAGGTCAGTGGGTGAGACTGGGGTGAGGGTGCACCAGTCACCATATCAGGGGCTCTGTATACACCTGGCTGTATGGTAGGGTGGCTAGGAAGAGGCCGCTATCACTGTGCAGGAGATACAGAGCTCAGTGGTGAGACTGGGGTGAGGGTGCACCAGTCACCATATCAGGGCTCTGTATACACCTGGCTGTATGGGAGGGTGGCTAGGAAGAGGCGCTATCACTGTGCAGGAGATACAGAGCTCAGTGGGTGAGACTGGGGTGAGGGTGCACCAGTCACCATATCAGGGGCTCTGCATACACCTGGCTGTATGGGAGGGTGGCTAGGAAGAGGCCGCTATCACTGTGCAGGAGATACAGAGGTCAGTGGGTGAGACTGGGGTGAGGGTGCACCAGTCACCATATCAGGTGCTCTGCATACACCTGGCTGTATGGGAGGGTGGCTAGGAAGAGGCAGCTATCACTGTGCAGGATACAGAGCTCAGTGGCTGAGACTGGGGTGAGGGTGCACCAGTCACCATATCAGGGGCTCTGTATACACCTGGCTGTATGGGAGGGTGGCTAGGAAGAGGCCGCTATCACTGTGCAGGAGATACAGAGCTCAGTGGGTGAGACTGGGGTGAGGGTGCACCAGTCACCATATCAGGGGCTCTGTATACACCTGGCTGTATGGGAGGGTGGCTAGGAAGAGGCCGCTATCACTGTGCAGGAGATACAGAGCTCAGTGGGTGAGACTGGGGTGAGGGTGCACCAGTCACCATATCAGGGGCTCTGCATACACCTGGCTGTATGGGAGGGTGGCTAGGAAGAGGCCGCTATCACTGTGCAGGATACAGAGCTCAGTGGTGAGACTGGGGTGAGGGTGCACCAGTCACCATATCAGGGGCTCTGCATACACCTGGCTGTATGGGAGGGTGGCTAGGAAGAGGCCGCTATCACTGTGCAGGATACAGAGCTCAGTGGCTGAGACTGGGGTGAGGGTGCACCAGTCACCATATCAGGGGCTCTGTATACACCTGGCTGTATGGGAGGGTGGCTAGGAAGAGGCCGCTATCACTGTGCAGGAGATACAGAGCTCAGTGGGTGAGACTGGGGTGAGGGTGCACCAGTCACCATATCAGGGGCTCTGTATACACCTGGCTGTATGGGAGGGTGGCTAGGAAGAGGCCGCTATCACTGTGCAGGATACAGAGGTCAGTGGGTGAGACTGGGGTGAGGGTGCACCAGTCACCATATCAGGGGCTCTGCATACACCTGGCTGTATGGGAGGGTGGCTAGGAAGAGGCCGCTATCACTGTGCAGGATACAGAGCTCAGTGGCTGAGACTGTAGTGAGGGTGCACCAGTCACCATATCAGGGGCTCTGTATACACCTGGCTGTATGGGAGGGTGGCTAGGAAGAGGCCGCTATCACTGTGCAGGATACAGAGCTCAGTGGGTGAGACTGGGGTGAGGGTGCACCAGTCACCATATCAGGGGCTCTGTATACACCTGGCTGTATGGGAGGGTGGCTAGGAAGAGGCCGCTATCACTGTGCAGGATACAGAGCTCAGTGGGTGAGACTGGGGTGAGGGTGCACTAGTCACCATATCAGGGGCTCTGTATACACCTGGCTGTATGGGAGGGTGGCTAGGAAGAGGCCGCTATCACTGTGCAGGATACAGAGCTCAGTGGGTGAGACTGGGGTGAGGGTGCACCAGTCACCATATCAGGGGCTCTGTATACACCTGGCTGTATGGGAGGGTGGCTAGGAAGAGGCCGCTATCACTGTGCAGGAGATACAGAGCTCAGTGGGTGAGACTGGGGTGAGGGTGCACCAGTCACCATATCAGGGCTCTGTATACACCTGGCTGTATGGGAGGGTGGCTAGGAAGAGGCCGCTATCACTGTGCAGGATACAGAGGTCAGTGGGTGAGACTGGGGTGAGGGTGCACCAGTCACCATATCAGGGGCTCTGCATACACCTAGCTGTATGGGAGGGTGGCTAGGAAGAGGCCGCTATCACTGTGCAGGATACAGAGCTCAGTGGGTGAGACTGGGGTGAGGGTGCACCAGTCACCATATCAGGGGCTCTGTATACACCTGGCTATATGGGAGGGTGGCTAGGAAGAGGCCGCTATCACTGTGCAGGATACAGAGCTCAGTGGGTGAGACTGGGGTGAGGGTGCACCAGTCACCATATCAGGGGCTCTGTATACACCTGGCTGTATGGGAGGGTGGCTAGGAAGAGGCCGCTATCACTGTGCAGGAGATACAGAGCTCAGTGGGTGAGACTGGGGTGAGGGTGCACCAGTCACCATATCAGGGGCTCTGTATACACCTGGCTGTATGGGAGGGTGGCTAGGAAGAGGCCGCTATCACTGTGCAGGAGATACAGAGCTCAGTGGGTGAGACTGGGGTGAGGGTGCACCAGTCACACATATCAGGGGCTCTGCATACACCTGGCTGTATGGGAGGGTGGCTAGGAAGAGGCCGCTATCACTGTGCAGGATACAGAGCTCAGTGGGTGAGACTGGGGTGAGGGTGCACCAGTCACCCATATCAGGGCTCTGTATACACCTGGCTGTATGGGAGGGTGGCTAGGAAGAGGCGCTATCACTGTGCAGGAGATACAGAGCTCAGTGGGTGAGACTGGGGTGAGGGTGCACCAGTCACCATATCAGGGCTCTGTATACACCTGGCTGTATGGGAGGGTGGCTAGGAAGAGGCTGCTATCACTGTGCAGGAGATACAGAGCTCAGTGGGTGAGACTGGGGTGAGGGTGCACCAGTCACCATATCAGGGCTCTGTATACACCTGGCTGTATGGGAGGGTGGCTAGGAAGAGGCCGCTATCACTGTGCAGGAGATACAGAGCTCAGTGGGTGAGACTGGGGTGAGGGTGCACCAGTCACCATATCAGGGGCTCTGTATACACCTGGCTGTATGGGAGGGTGGCTAGGAAGAGGCCGCTATCACTGTGCAGGAGATACAGAGCTCAGTGGGTGAGACTGGGGTGAGGGTGCACCAGTCACCATATCAGGGGCTCTGTATACACCTGGCTGTATGGGAGGGTGGCTAGGAAGAGGCCGCTATCACTGTGCAGGATACAGAGGTCAGTGGGTGAGACTGGGGTGAGGGTGCACCAGTCACCCATATCAGGGGCTCTGTATACACCTGGCTGTATGGGGGGGTGGCTAGGAAGAGGCCGCTATCACTGTGCAGGATACAGAGCTCAGTGGGTGAGACTGGGGTGAGGGTGCACCAGTCACCATATCAGGGGCTCTGTATACACCTGGCTGTATGGGAGGGTGGCTAGGAAGAGGCCGCTATCACTGTGCAGGAGATACAGAGCTCAGTGGGTGAGACTGGGGTGAGGGTGCACCAGTCACCATATCAGGGGCTCTGCATACACCTGGCTGTATGGGAG
This sequence comes from Pseudophryne corroboree, assembly GCF_028390025.1. NCBI lineage: Eukaryota > Metazoa > Chordata > Amphibia > Anura > Myobatrachidae > Pseudophryne > Pseudophryne corroboree. The sequence continues at coordinate 69,342 of NW_026968028.1, read as the reverse complement.
GGTGGCTAGGAAGAGGCCGCTATCACTGTGCAGGATACAGAGCTCAGTGGGTGAGACTGGGGTGAGGGTGCACCAGTCACCATATCAGGGGCTCTGTATACACCTGGCTGTATGGGAGGGTGGCTAGGAAGAGGCCACTATCACTGTGCAGGATACAGAGCTCAGTGGGTGAGACTGGGGTGAGGGTGCACCAGTCACCATATCAGGGCTCTGTATACACCTGGCTGTATGGGAGGGTGGCTAGGAAGAGGCCGCTATCACTGTGCAGGATACAGAGCTCAGTGGTGAGACTGGGGTGAGGGTGCACCAGTCACCATATCAGGGCTCTGTATACACCTGGCTGTATGGGAGGGTGGCTAGGAAGAGGCCGCTATCACTGTGCAGGATACAGAGCTCAGTGGGTGAGACTGGGGTGAGGGTGCACCAGTCACCATATCAGGGCTCTGTATACACCTGGCTGTATGGGAGGGTGGCTAGGAAGAGGCCGCTATCACTGTGCAGGATACAGAGCTCAGTGGTGAGACTGGGGTGAGGGTGCACCAGTCACCATATCAGGGGCTCTGCATACACCTGGCTGTATGGGGGGGTGGCTAGGAAGAGGCCGCTATCACTGTGCAGGAGATACAGAGCTCAGTGGTGAGACTGGGGTGAGGGTGCACCAGTCACACATATCAGGGGCTCTGTATACACCTGGCTGTATGGGAGGGTGGCTAGGAAGAGGCCGCTATCACTGTGCAGGATACAGAGCTCAGTGGGTGAGACTGGGGTGAGGGTGCACCAGTCACCATATCAGGGCTCTGTATACACCTGGCTGTATGGGAGGGTGGCTAGAAAGAGGCCGCTATCACTGTGCAGGAGATACAGAGCTCAGTGGGTGAGACTGGGGTGAGGGTGCACCAGTCACCCATATCAGGGGCTCTGTATACACCTGGCTGTATGGGAGGGTGGCTAGGAAGAGGCCGCTATCACTGTGCAGGATACAGAGGTCAGTGGTGAGACTGGGGTGAGGGTGCACCAGTCACACATATCAGGGGCTCTGTATACACCTGGCTGTATGGGAGGGTGGCTAGGAAGAGGCCGCTATCACTGTGCAGGAGATACAGAGCTCAGTGGGTGAGACTGGGGTGAGGGTGCACCAGTCACCATATCAGGGGCTCTGTATACACCTGGCTGTATGGGAGGGTGGCTAGGAAGAGGCCGCTATCACTGTGCTGGAGATACAGAGCTCAGTGGGTGAGACTGGGGTGAGGGTGCACCAGTCACCATATCAGGAGCTCTGTATACACCTGGCTGTATGGGAGGGTGGCTAGGAAGAGGCCGCTATTACTGTGCAGGATACAGAGGTCAGTGGGTGAGACTGGGGTGAGGGTGCACCATTCACCATATCAGGGGCTCTGTATACACCTGGCTGTATGGGAGGGTGGCTAGGAAGAGGCCGCTATCACTGTGCAGGAGATACAGAGCTCAGTGGGTGAGACTGGGGTGAGGGTGCACCAGTCACCATATCAGGGCTCTGTATACACCTGGCTGTATGGGAGGGTGGCTAGGAAGAGGCCGCTATCACTGTGCAGGATACAGAGCTCAGTGGGTGAGACTGGGGTGAGGGTGCACCAGTCACCATATCAGGGGCTCTGCATACACCTGGCTGTATGGGAGGGAGGCTAGGAAGAGGCCGCTATCACTGTGCAGGAGATACAGAGCTCAGTGGGTGAGACTGGGGTGAGGGTGCACCAGTCACCATATCAGGGGCTCTGTATACACCTGGCTGTATGGGAGGGTGGCTAGGAAGAGGCCGCTATCACTGTGCAGGATACAGAGCTCAGTGGTGAGACTGGGGTGAGTGTGCACCAGTCACCATATCAGGGCTCTGTATACACCTGGATGTATGGGAGGGTGGCTAGGAAGAGGCCGCTATCACTGTGCAGGATACAGAGCTCAGTGGGTGAGACTGGGGTGAGGGTGCACCAGTCACCCATATCAGGGGCTCTGCATACACCTGGCTGTATGGGAGGGTGGCTAGGAAGAGGCCGCTATCACTGTGCAGGATACAGAGGTCAGTGGTGAGACTGGGGTGAGGGTGCACCAGTCACCCATATCAGGGGCTCTGTATACACCTGGCTGTATGGGAGGGTGGCTAGGAAGAGGCCGCTATCACTGTGCAGGAGATACAGAGCTCAGTGGGTGAGACTGGGGTGAGGGTGCACCAGTCACCATATCAGGGGCTCTGTATACACCTGGCTGTATGGGAGGGTGGCTAGGAAGAGGCGCTATCACTATGCAGGATACAGAGCTCAGTGGGTGAGACTGGGGTGAGGGTGCACCAGTCACCCATATCAGGTGCTCTGTATACACCTGGCTGTATGGGAGGGTGGCTAGGAAGAGGCCGCTATCACTGTGCAGGATACAGAGCTCAGTGGGTGAGACTGGGGTGAGGGTGCACCAGTCACCATATCAGGGGCTCTGCATACACCTGGCTGTATGGGAGGGTGGCTAGGAAGAGGCCGCTATTACTGTGCAGTATACAGAGCTCAGTGGGTGAGACTGGGGTGAGGGTGCACCAGTCACCATATCAGGGGCTCTGTATACACCTGGCTGTATGGGAGGGTGGCTAGGAAGAGGCCGCTATCACTGTGCAGGATACAGAGGTCAGTGGGTGAGACTGGGGTGAGGGTGCACCAGTCACCATATCAGGGCTCTGCATACACCTGGCTGTATGGGAGGGTGGCTAGGAAGAGGCCGCTATCACTGTGCAGGATACAGAGCTCAGTGGGTGAGACTGGGGTGAGGGTGCACCAGTCACCATATCAGGGGCTCTGTATACACCTGGCTGTATGGGAGGGTGGCTAGGAAGAGGCCGCTATCACTGTGCAGGATACAGAGCTCAGTGGGTGAGACTGGGGTGAGGGTGCACCAGTCACCATATCAGGGGCTCTGTATACACCTGGCTGTATGGGAGGGTGGCTAGGAAGAGGCCGCTATCACTGTGCAGGAGATACAGAGCTCAGTGGGTGAGACTGGGGTGAGGGTGCACCAGTCACCATATCAGGGGCTCTGTATACACCTGGCTGTATGGGAGGGTGGCTAGGAAGAGGCCGCTATCACTGTGCAGGAGATACAGAGCTCAGTGGGTGAGACTGGGGTGAGGGTGCACCAGTCACCATATCAGGGGCTCTGTATACACCTGGCTGTATGGGAGGGTGGCTAGGAAGAGGCCGCTATCACTGTGCAGGATACAGAGCTCAGTGGGTGAGACTGGGGTGAGGGTGCACCAGTCACCATATCAGGGGCTCTGCATACACCTGGCTGTATGGGAGGGTGGCTAGGAAGAGGCCGCTATTACTGTGCAGGATACAGAGCTCAGTGGGTGAGACTGGGGTGAGGGTGCACCAGTCACCATATCAGGGGCTCTGTATACACCTGGCTGTATGGGAGGGTGGCTAGGAAGAGGCCGCTATCACTGTGCAGGAGATACAGAGCTCAGTGGCTGAGACTGGGGTGAGGGTGCACCAGTCACCATATCAGGGGCTCTGTATACACCTGGCTGTATGGGAGGGTGGCTAGGAAGAGGCCGCTATCACTGTGCAGGATACAGAGGTCAGTGGGTGAGACTGGGGTGAGGGTGCACCAGTCACCATATCAGGGGCTCTGTATACACCTGGCTGTATGGGAGGGTGGCTAGGAAGAGGCCGCTATCACTGTGCAGGAGATACAGAGCTCAGTGGCTGAGACTGGGGTGAGGGTGCACCAGTCACCATATCAGGGCTCTGCATACACCTGGCTGTATGGGAGGGTGGCTAGGAAGAGGCCGCTATCACTGTGCAGGATACAGAGCTCAGTGGGTGAGACTGGGGTGAGGGTGCACCAGTCACCATATCAGGGGCTCTGTATACACCTGGCTGTATGGGAGGGTGGCTAGGAAGAGGCCGCTATCACTGTGCAGGATACAGAGCTCAGTGGGTGAGACTGGGGTGAGGGTGCACCAGTCACCATATCAGGGCTCTGCATACACCTGGCTGTATGGGAGGGAGGCTAGGAAGAGGCCGCTATCACTGTGCAGGATACAGAGGTCAGTGGTGAGACTGGGGTGAGGGTGCACCAGTCACCATATCAGGGGCTCTGTATACACCTGGCTGTATGGGAGGGTGGCTAGGAAGAGGCCGCTATCACTGTGCAGGATACAGAGCTCAGTGGGTGAGACTGGGGTGAGGGTGCACCAGTCACCATATCAGGGGCTCTGCATACACCTGGCTGTATGGGAGGGTGGCTAGGAAGAGGCCGCTATCACTGTGCAGGATACAGAGCTCAGTGGGTGAGACTGGGGTGAGGGTGCACCAGTCACCATATCAGGGGCTCTGCATACACCTGGCTGTATGGGAGGGTGGTTAGGAAGAGGCCGCTATCACTGTGCAGGATACAGAGCTCAGTGGGTGAGACTGGGGTGAGGGTGCACCAGTCACCATATCAGGGCTCTGTATACACCTGGCTGTATGGGAGGGTGGCTAGGAAGAGGCCGCTATCACTGTGCAGGAGATACAGAGCTCAGTGGGTGAGACTGGGGTGAGGGTGCACCAGTCACCATATCAGGGGCTCTGTATACACCTGGCTGTATGGGAGGGTGGCTAGGAAGAGGCCGCTATCACTGTGCAGGATACAGAGCTCAGTGGCTGAGACTGGGGTGAGGGTGCACCAGTCACCATATCAGGGGCTCTGTATACACCAGGCTGTATGGGAGGGTGGCTAGGAAGAGGCCGCTATCACTGTGCAGGATACAGAGCTCAGTGGCTGAGACTGGGGTGAGGGTGCACCAGTCACCATATCAGGGGCTCTGTATACACCAGGCTGTATGGGAGGGTGGCTAGGAAGAGGCCGCTATCACTGTGCAGGATACAGAGCTCAGTGGTGAGACTGGGGTGAGGGTGCACCAGTCACCATATCAGGGGCTCTGCATACACCTGGCTGTATGGGAGGGTGGTTAGGAAGAGGCCGCTATCACTGTGCAGGATACAGAGCTCAGTGGGTGAGACTGGGGTGAGGGTGCACCAGTCACCATATCAGGGGCTCTGCATACACCTGGCTGTATGGGAGGGTGGCTAGGAAGAGGCCGCTATCACTGTGCAGGATACAGAGCTCAGTGGGTGAGACTGGGGTGAGGGTGCACCAGTCACCCATATCAGGGGCTCTGTATACACCTGGCTGTATGGGAGGGTGGCTAGGAAGAGGCCGCTATCACTGTGCAGGAGATACAGAGCTCAGTGGGTGAGACTGGGGTGAGGGTGCACCAGTCACCCATATCAGGGGCTCTGTATACACCTGGATGTATGGGAGGGTGGCTAGGAAGAGGCCGCTATCACTGTGCAGGATACAGAGCTCAGTGGGTGAGACTGGGGTGAGGGTGCACCAGTCACCATATCAGGGGCTCTGTATACACCTGGCTGTATGGGAGGGTGGCTAGGAAGAGGCCGCTATCATTGTGCAGGATACAGAGCTCAGTGGGTGAGACTGGGGTGAGGGTGCACCAGTCACCATATCAGGGGCTCTGTATACACCTGGCTGTATGGGAGGGTGGCTAGGAAGAGGCCGCTATCACTGTGCAGGATACAGAGGTCAGTGGGTGAGACTGGGGTGAGGGTGCACCAGTCACCCATATCAGGGGCTCTGTATACACCTGGCTGTATGGGAGGGTGGCTAGGAAGAGGCCGCTATCACTGTGCAGGATACAGAGGTCAGTGGGTGAGACTGGGGTGAGGGTGCACCAGTCACCATATCAGGGGCTCTGCATACACCTGGCTGTATGGGAGGGTGGCTAGGAAGAGGCCGCTATCACTGTGCAGGAGATACAGAGCTCAGTGGTGAGACTGGGGTGAGGGTGCACCAGTCACCATATCAGGGGCTCTGTATACACCTGGCTGTATGGGAGGGTGGCTAGGAAGAGGCCGCTATCACTGTGCAGGAGATACAGAGCTCAGTGGGTGAGACTGGGGTGAGGGTGCACCAGTCACCATATCAGGGGCTCTGCATACACCTGGCTGTATGGGAGGGTGGCTAGGAAGAGGCCGCTATCACTGTGCAGGATACAGAGCTCAGTGGGTGAGACTGGGGTGAGGGTGCACCAGTCACCATATCAGGGGCTCTGTATACACCTGGCTGTATAGGAGGGTGGCTAGGAAGAGGCCGCTATCACTGTGCAGGAGATACAGAGCTCAGTGGGTGAGACTGGGGTGAGGGTGCACCAGTCACCATATCAGGGGCTCTGCATACACCTGGCTGTATGGGAGGGTGGCTAGGAAGAGGCCGCTATCACTGTGCAGGATACAGAGCTCAGTGGCTAAGACTGGGGTGAGGGTGCACCAGTCACCATATCAGGGGCTCTGTATACACCTGGCTGTATGGGAGGGTGGCTAGGAAGAGGCCGCTATCACTGTGCAGGAGATACAGAGCTCAGTGGGTGAGACTGGGGTGAGGGTGCACCAGTCACACATATCAGGGGCTCTGCATACACCTGGCTGTATGGGAGGGTGGCTAGGAAGAGGCCGCTATCACTGTGCAGGATACAGAGCTCAGTGGGTGAGACTGGGGTGAGGGTGCACCAGTCACACATATCAGGGGCTCTGTATACACCTGGCTGTATGGGAGGGTGGCTAGGAAGAGGTCGCTATCACTGTGCAGGAGATACAGAGCTCAGTGGCTGAGACTGGGGTGAGGGTGCACCAGTCACCATATCAGGGGCTCTGCATACACCTGGCTGTATGGGAGGGTGGCTAGGAAGAGGCCGCTATCACTGTGCAGGATACAGAGCTCAGTGGGTGAGACTGGGGTGAGGGTGCACCAGTCACCATATCAGGGCTCTGTATACACCTGGCTGTATGGGAGGGTGGCTAGGAAGAGGCCGCTATCACTGTGCAGGAGATACAGAGCTCAGTGGGTGAGACTGGGGTGAGGGTGCACCAGTCACCCATATCAGGGGCTCTGTATACACCTGGATGTATGGGAGGGTGGCTAGGAAGAGGCCGCTATCACTGTGCAGGATACAGAGCTCAGTGGGTGAGACTGGGGTGAGGGTGCACCAGTCACCATATCAGGGGCTCTGTATACACCTGGCTGTATGGGAGGGTGGCTAGAAAGAGGCCGCTATCACTGTGCAGGATACAGAGGTCAGTGGGTGAGACTGGGGTGAGGGTGCACCAGTCACCATATCAGGGCTCTGTATACACCTGGCTGTATGGGAGGGTGGCTAGAAAGAGGCCGCTATCACTGTGCAGGATACAGAGCTCAGTGGGTGAGACTGGGATGAGGGTGCACCAGTTACCATATCAGGGGCTCTGTATACACCTGGCTGTATGGGAGGGTGGCTAGAAAGAGGCCGCTATCACTGTGCAGGATACAGAGCTCAGTGGGTGAGACTGGGATGAGGGTGCACCAGTCACCCATATCAGGGGCTCTGCATACACCTGGCTGTATGGGAGGGTGGCTAGGAAGAGGCCGCTATCATTGTGCAGGATACAGAGCTCAGTGGGTGAGACTGGGGTGAGGGTGCACCAGTCACCATATCAGGAGCTCTGCATACACCTGGCTGTATGGGAGGGTGGCTAGGAAGAGGCCGCTATCACTGTGTCCTTGTGTGTAGAGGTACAGCAGAGGGATCACTGAGGTTGTGTTTGGAGGTACAGCAGAGATATCACCAAGGTTGTGTTTAGAGGTACAACAGAGGGATCACTGAGGTTGTGTTTGGAGGTACAGCGGAGAGATTACTGAGGTTGTGTTTAGAGGTACAGCAGAGGGATCACTGAGGTTGTGTGTAGAGGTACAGCAGAGGGATCACTGAGGTTGTGTGTAGAGGTACAGCAGAGGGATCACTGAGGTTGTGTTTAGAGGTACAGCAGAGGGATCACCAAGGTTGTGTTTAGAGGTACAGCAGAGGGATCACTGAGGTTGTGTTTGGAGGTACAGCGGAGAGATCACTGAGTTTGTGTTTAGAGGTACAGCAGAGGGATCACTGAGGTTGTGTGTAGAGGTACAGCAGAGGGATCACTGAGGTTGTGTGTAGAGGTACAGCAGAGGTATCACTGAGGTTGTGTGTAGAGGTACAGCAGAGGGATCACTGAGGTTGTGTGTAGAGGTACAGCAGAGGGATCACTGAGGTTGTGTTTGGAGGTACAGCAGAGATATCATGGAGTTTGTGTTTAGAGGTACAGCAGAGGGATCACTGAGGTTGTGTGTAGAGGTACAGCAGAGGGATCACTGAGGTTGTGTTTGGAGGTACAGCAGAGATATCATGGAGTTTGTGTTTAGAGGTACAGCAGAGGGATCACTGAGGTTGTGTTTAGAGGTACAGCAGAGGGATCACTGAGGTTGTGTTTATAGGTACTGCAGAGGGATCACTGAGGTTGTGTTTATAGGTACTGCAGAGGGATCACTGAGGTTGTGCTTAGAGGTACAGCAGAGGGATCACAGAGATTATGTTTATATAATTATGTTAATTATGTTTATATATATATATAACGTGGGAGAGGGCGTTATCTGGGATCAGTCTTGTCATGCTCCCTCCCCACAAGGCATGCGCCTTGGGTCCCTATTGAAAAAAATGGGGAGGGGTGCAAACTCTCTCTCTCTGGCACAGGGCACCAAAAAGTCTAGTTACGGCTCTGCGTCCAGATATGGAATGATGTTCACACCCTGCTTGCTGAGGAGAATCATCATTTCCGCCATCACCTTGGTAAATACCCGTGGTGCTGTGGAGAGTCCGAATGGCAGGTTCTGGAACTGGAAATGACAGTCCAGCAATGCGAAACGGAGATAAGCCTGATGCGACAGCCAGATCGGAATGTGGAGGTACGCATCCTTGATATCCAGGGATACCAGGAATTCCCCTTCTTCCAGACCTGATATCACCGTCCTGAGAGACTCCATCTTGAACTTGAACTCCTTTAGAAAGGGGTTCAATGATTTTAGGTTCAGAATGGGCCTGACCGAACCATCCAGTTTTGGTACCACAAAAAGTTTTGAATAGTAACCTTTGGTCAGCATGTGAGGTAGTACTGGCACAATGACCTGTGCCTCTACCAGCTTTTGGACAGCGTCTTGTAGTACAGTGCTGTCCTCCAACAGAGTTGGCAAGCCTGACTTGAAAAAGCGATGAGAAGGGAGACTTTGAAATTCCAGCCTGTATCCCTGAGACACAACATCTACCACCCAGGGATCCAGGCCGGACGATACCCAGACATGACTGAAGTGTCTGAGTCTCGCTCCCACTGGCCCCACCACCGGGGCTAGTAGTCCACCGTCATGCGGAGGACTTAGGGGTACTTGACGCAGGCTTTTGTTCCTGGGAACCTGCAGTGGCAGGTTTCTTGGACTTAAGCCGACCTCCCTAAAGAAGGTATTGGAAGTTCTGGCCTTTCTAGGCTTGTTAGGCCGGAGCAGGTGTTGCTGAGGGAAGAAACGGAGACTTACCCGCTGTAGCCGTGGATATCCACGCATCTAGAGCTTCCCCAAAGAGAGCCTGACATGTATAGGGTAGGGACTCCACACTTCTTCTGGATTCCGCGTTGGCCGACCACTGGCGCAGCCACAGTCCCCGACGAGCTGAAACAGACATGGAAGAGATTCCCGCAGCCATGGAACCCAGGTCTTTCATGGACTCTACCATAAAACCTGCAGAACCATGTATGTTGCGTAAATACAAAGCAACATCATCCCTGTCCATCATATCCAGATCCTCAAGTAAGCTAGCCAACCACTTCACTATTGCCTTTGGAATCCATGCAGTAGCAATAGTGGGACGTAATATGGCCCCTGAAGCAGTGTACATTGATTTAAGTGTGATATCAATTTTTCTATCAGCCGGCTCCTTTAAGGCGGTAGATCCTGGAACAGGTAAAACCACCTTGAGAGTCTGGACACAGAGGCATCAACAATCGGCGTGTTTTCCCATATTTTCCTATCCTCCTCAGGGAAAGGGAACACCACCTGGACCCTTTTAGGGATCTGGAACTTTTTCTCAGGGTTTTCCCATGCTTTCTCAAATTTAGCATTCAATTCCTTTGACGCAGGGAAGGTTAGCGAGGCTTTTTTATTTTCAGTGAAAAAGACCTCCTCAACCTGCTCAGGTGTGGTATCATTAACATTCAACACATCCCTGATAGCCTCTATCATCAATTGCACCCCCTTTGCAAGAGATGCGGACCCCCGCAACACATCCCCATCACCATCTGTAGTGTCAGAATCGGTATCCGTGTCGTCTTGTGTGACAGGCACAAGCGCACGTTTGTGGGGGTATATAACGGGTCGTCCTGAGGTACCAGAACCAGGCCATACTGCCATAGAGCTCTGTAATACCTGGGTTGCAGATTCATTACTTGCAAGTTTTGCAACCCTGTCAGAAAACTGAGAAATCCAAGATTTGATAGAGGAAAACCACTCTGGTTCCCTTGCTGGTATATGTGCTAAACCAGTGCTATCCTGATTACATGGAACTGGATCATCCTGGGAGGATAAATCCTCTGCAGCATATGACACAGTGTCCCTGGACATAGCTAAAGGAGACCAGCAAACACTCCACACACACACACACACACACACACACACACACACACACACACACACACACATGAGGGCAGACAGAGTCCCCCCCCCCAAGAAGGGCAAGAGAGACACAGAGATCAGAGCCAACTCACACACAGCGCTTTCAGCAAAGGGAGACCCCTTGTCAGCGCTGACACCTTAATAGGAGACACAGTCGTATTACAGCCTCCCCTCCCTTCTACAACCCCCTGGTACCGTGTACTGACAGTTGGAGCTGCTGTGGAGGGACCTGATCATCCATCCAGCGCTGTGCAGGCAGGAAAATGGCGCTGGAACGCTCCTTGGTCCGCTCTGAGGAGAAGCTCCGCCCCCCTTAATGGTGCTGTCTTCCCGCTCTTCGTAGATTATACTGGCATGAGGTAAAACTTGCTGGCTTAGATCCGCGGATTCTGACAGACTTGTGGACCAGTGTGGGGGTAAGCGCTGGCTCAGGGCACCCCTCACATCGCCGCACCATGTGCCTCTGAACCTTCACAGGAGTGCAGTTAATACTGCTCTCCCTCCCCATTGCCGCCATCTTCACACCAGCCCCCCGCTTGCTAGGGGGGTCGGTGTCTCACTCACCACATCTTCAGCTCTGTAAGGGGGTGGCGGCATGCTGCTGGGGCGAGCGGTCCCCTGTGGCAGAGAACGATCAGACCCCTCTGGAGCTCAGTGTCCTGTCAGCGGAGTCAGTGGCTCAGACCCCGCAGGGCGGACACTACTCCCTCCCTCAGTCCCTCGCTGCAGGCAGGCTGTTGCCAACAGCCTCTTGTAAAAACATAAACTCTAAAAATAACTTTAACTAGAAAAGCTCAAGAGAGCTCCCCTAGCTGTGACCGGCTCCTCCGGGCACATTTTCTAGACTGAGTCTGGTAGGAGGGGCATAAAGGGAGGAGCCAGCCCACATTCTCAAATTCTGAAAGTGCCAATGGCTCCTGGTGGACCCGTCTATACCCCATGGTACTAATGTGGACCCCAGCATCCTCTAGGACATAAGAGAAATATAAAAGTAATTTGGAACTAGAATGTTCTCAGTGCTATTTATGAAAGCAGGAAAGTGGAACAGTATGTGCATAATATAATATAATCTATAGGGAATATTCTGAGCTGGGCAAAGCAAAAAAGCATTAACTTGCAGTATACCCCTTTCACACTGCAAATATGTCCCGGGATATATCCGGGTCGGTCTCGGGTTTGCCGTGTGAAAGGGGTATAAGTATATATGTGTTTAATCACGCTGCAATGCCAGGGTTATACACACTAGGCAATATTGTTAAATGTTTTCTCTTAAACTTCCCAGAGTTGTACACAAGTGATATTGAGCGTGCACACTGAGGGATTTCTCCAAATGACCAACTATATACAGGAGTCATCCGATTCTAGGGTTTTCAGCTTCTGGGTAGGAATTTAATGGGTGTCATTCATTGTTCACTGCATACACACTGGATGATGTGCACCTTATTGTTACCAACATAGCCAAAATGTACCAGCATGTACCATGTACAGATGACAGAAGACCTCGCTAGCGACCCACAGGAGCGCGCATTGTTAACAAAATAGGGGGTAATTCCAGGTTGATCGCAGCAGGATTTTTGTTAGCAATTGGGCAAAACCATGTGCACTGCAGGGGAGGCAGATATAACATGTGCAGAGAGAGATAGATTTGGGTGGGGTGTGTTCAATCTACAATCTAATTTGCAGGGTAAAAATAAAGCAGCCAGTATTTACCCTGCACAGAAATAAAATAACCCACCCAAATCTAACTCTTTCTGCACGTTATATCTGCCTCCCCTGCAGTGCACATGGTTTTGCCCAATTGCTATCAAAAATCCTGCTGCGATCAACTTGGAATTACCCCATAGTGCATACACACTGGATGATATTACTAACGATATCGCTCAGACAGATCAAAGTGAGTGATATCATTGAAAATATTGCCTAATGTGTACCCAGCTTTACATCTCATTATTCTTCTTACAAACACCTATCTCAATATTAATAACATAATGATAAAATAATAACAAACAACAGTGATATAATGTGTCAACTTGTATTGACCAAATGGAAGGAGAGAAATAAAGCAACTCTCCGTTAGCATGCGGTAACATTGTGTATCTATAAGATGTATCCAGTCATCCTGCCACTTCTGAAGGGTTTGGTGTACCCGGAGCTGATGCTAGGCTGGATCAGAAGTGAAATGGGGGTGTGTGTGTGTGTGTGTGTGTGTGTGTGTGTGTGTGTGTGTGTGTGTGTGTGTGTGTGTGTGTGTGTGTGTGTGTGTGTGTGTGTGTGTGTGTGTGTGTGTGTGTGTGTGTGTGTGTGTGTGTGTGTGTGTGTGTGTATTTTTGGTGTTCTGTCGATTTTCAGTGGAATTTGGCCCTGATTCAGCATAGATCGCAAAAGCAAAATCTTTCTCTAATGGGCAAAACCATGTGCAGTGCAGGTGGGGTAGATGTAACATGTGCAGAGAGAGTTTGATTTAGGTTGAGTGTGTTATTTCTGTGCAGGGTAAATACTGGCGGCTTTATTTTTACACTGCAATTTAGATTTCAGTTTGATCACACTCCACCCAAATCTAACTCTCTGCACATGTTACATCTGCCCCATCTGCACTGCACATGGGGGGTCATTCCGAGTTGTTCGCTAGCTGCTTTCTTTCGCTGCGCAGCGATCAGGCAAAAAATGGCACTTCTGCGTATGCGACGCAATGCGCACGCGCGTCATACTATTAAAACGAAAGATGTAGTTTCACACAAGGTCTAGCGAAGCTTTTCAGTCGCACTGCTGGCCACAGAGTGATTGACAGGAAGTGGGTGTTTCTGGGTGTCAACTGACCGCTTTCAGGGAGTGTTCGAAAAAACGCAAGCGTGCCACAAAAAAACATTGTAGCCGCTCTGCGATACATTTGTTCGCACTTCTGCTAAGCTAAAATACACTCCCAGAGGGCGGCGGCATAGCGTTTGCACGGCTGCTAAAAACTGCTAGCAAGCGAACAACTCTGAATGGCCCCCTTGGTTTTGCCCATTAGAGAAAGATTCTGCTGTTGCAATCCATGCTAAATCAGGCTCTTTGTGTGAAAGGTATTTACTAAAGTCAAAATCGACTAAAAATCTACTCAAAATCTACAGAATTAGAACTTTATGCTTGAATAGAGCTACAATAGAACATGCAATACTTTAACATAGATTATAATTTCTAGCCCATATTTACTAATAGTCGATTTGAAAATTTACTCAAAATCAACTACAAATCAATCACCATTTTCAGTAGAACCATTAGAAACAGGTCTATGTGATTTGTGAGTGATGTGGAATTGTCTGAAGCCTCATTCTCCTGGAAACACCTGGGAGAGAAGCGTGAGGGGCTCTGGCTGCAGAACTCCTGCCAATTACAGGCACAGCAATGATTAGCCCAGGGATGAAGGGGTTTGTGGGTAATACAGTGCATGTGGCCAATAGGAACGCTTTTCTATCATTTTTGTCTTTTTTGATGTACTTTTATTGATTTTTGGTGAATAAAACACAATTAGAACTAGAATAGAACTCAGAATCGCCTGTCAGTCACCATGCGATCACATCCCCGGGGTGGCCCATCAGGCCAGGGGCTGCTATACTGAGCCAAGTGTTTGATTCTCTCACCTTATGGCCCGGGGACACCTGTCTGGCTGCCATGACATAGCGATGGTGTCTGTGATATAATGCATTGTGAGGTGGTGACAACCCGACTACACTGTATACTGATAATTCATCTCTAACGCCTAGGTCTACAGGGCTAACTGCTCGCTGCGCATTTCTCTTACAGAAAGACTCGGACACCGGCTCGGCTGATGAGCAGAACTTCTCAGTAGTTGTTGCCATTGATTTTGGCACCACTTCCAGTGGATACGCCTACAGTTTCTCCAAGGAGCCGGAATGTATTCATATAATGAGGTAATATCTGCAGTGCAGCAGCATGCCGGGAGGGGACTGGCCAGATATCATGTTATATCATCAGCAATAGGAGGACTGCGCTCAGCCTATACGTGGAATATATATCATTATATTACTTAAGCCAGTAGAGTGGATTTCATTGAAAGCAGTTTACTAGTTATTAGACTAGAACATAACATGAGATAGGTGCAAACTGAAAACAAATGCATATGAAAGAAATGTGTATGAACGAGGATTTGTACTGGTACTGCCAATAAATAGTCTGGTATGCACTAACAGTCCTGTGGCCTGTGCAGTGAGAGTCCTGTGGCCTGTGCAGTGAGAGTCCTGTGACCTGTGCAGTGAGAGTCCCGTGACCTGTGCAGTGAGAGGCCTGTGTCCTGTGCAGTGACAATCCTGTGGCCTGTGCAGTAACAATCCTGTGGCCTGTGCAGTGAGTCCCGTGGCCTGTGCAGTGAGAGTCCTGTGGCCTGTGCAGTGAGAGTCCTGTGACCTGTGCAGTGAGAGTCCTGTGTCCTGTGCAGTGACAATCCTGTGGCCTGTGCAGTAACAATCCTGTGGCCTGTGCAGTGAGTCCTGTGACCTGTGCAGTGAGAGTTCTGTGCAGTGACAATCCTGTGACCTGTGCAGTGACAATCCTGTGACCTGTGCAGTAACAATCCTGTGGCCTGTGCAGTGAGTCCCGTGGCCTGTGCAGTGAGAGTCCTGTGGCCTGTGCAGTGAGAGTCCTGTGGCCTGTGCAGTGAGAGTCCTGTGGCCTGTGCAGTGACAATCCTGTGGCCTGTGCAGTAACAATCCTGTGGCCTGTGCAGTGAGTCCTGTGACCTGTGCAGTGAGAGTTCTGTGGACTAGGTTATGCATTGGAGGGGTGCGCTTTGATGAATAGGTAGGTTTTCAGTGCCTGTTTGAAGCTTTGCAAGGTTGGGGAGAGTCTCATGGAGCGGGGGAGTGCGTTCCACTGAAGGGGTGCCGCACAGGCAAAATCTTGAACTAGTGCATGGGAAGTAGTGACCAGGGCAGAGGAGAGGCGACGGTCATTGGCCGACTGTAGGGGGCGGGAGGGAGTATGAAGGGAAAGGAGGTTGGAGATGTAGGGAGCAGTGAAATTAGAGATGGCCTTGTATGTGAGGGTGAGGAGTGTGAAGAGGATTCTGTAGGGGAATGGGAGGCAGTGCAGGTATTGGGGAAGGGGAGTGGTAGTTGTGGAGTGGCAGGAGAGGAAGATGAGCCTAGCTGCGGAGTTCAGGACAGATTGGAGGGGAGCGAGATGGGAGCAAGTGAGTCCAGTAAGGAGAACATTGCAGTAGTTGAGTCGTGAGATGACCAGTGAGTGGATGATGAGTTTATTTGCACTCTGGAAGAGATATGGCCTGATACGAGCAATGTTGCATAGTTGGAACCAACAGGATTGCGCCAGAGCTTGGATGTGGGGTGCAAAGGAGAGGGAGGAGTCAAGAGTGACGTCCAAGCAGCAGAGTTCGGGAATGGGGGAGATGGTGGTGTTATCAACAGTGATAGAGATATTTGTAGGGGGTGTTACTCTGGCTGGGGGAAAGATAATGAGTTCATTTTTGTCCATGTTGAGCTCCAGAGAGCGCTCAGACATCCAGGAGGATATGGCAGAGAGGCAGCTGGAGACCTGAGAGAGGACAGAGGGGGACAGATCAGGAGAGGAGAGATAGAGTGTGTGTCATCAGCATAGAGGTGGTATTGAAGGCCAAAGGAGTTAATGAGTGCACCCAGGGAAGAGGTGTACAGGGGGCCTAGGAAAGAACTCTGAGGGACACCAAAAGGAAGGATGGAAGGGTGTGAGGTGGTGCCGGATGCATACACCGAGGAGGAGCGGTAAGTGAGGTAAGAGGTAAACCAGTCAAGGACAGTCCTACAGAGGCCAATGTTTTGGAGTGTGTGGAGAAAGAGAGGATGATCCACGGTGTCAAAGGCAGCAGAGAGGTCCAGAAGGATAAGCAGAGAGAAGTGGCCCCTGGATTTGGCCGAAAGCATGTCATTGGTGACTTTCACCAGGGCAGTCTCAGTGGAGTGGAGTGGGCGAAAACCAGATTGCTGTGGATCAAGGAAGGAGTTGTCAGAGAGGTAGCTTGTGAGACAGCTGTAGACCAATCATTCAAGTAGTTTGGAGGCGAATGGGAGAAGAGAGATGGGGCAGTAGCTAGTGTGTGATGAAGGGTCGAGGTTGGGTTTTTTATAATAGGTGAGACCAGAGCATGTTTGAATGGTGAGGGAAAGATGCCGGAAGAGAGCGCTAGGTTAAAAAGGTGAGCAAGGTGGGAAGTCCTGTAGCTTGTACAGTAAGAGTCCTGCAGCTTGTGCAACGAGTAAGAGTCCTGTAGCTTGTGCTGCGAGTAAGAGTCCTATAGCTTGTACAGTAAGAATCCTGTAGCTTGTGCAGCGGGTAAGAGTTCTGTAGCTTGTGCAGTAAGAGTCCTGTAGTTTGTGCAGTAAGAGTCCTGTAGCTTGTGCAGCGAGTAAGAGTACTGTAGCTTGTGCAGTGAGAGTCCTGTAACTTGTGCAGCGAGTAAGAGTCCTGTAGCTTGTGCAGTAAAAGTCCTGTAGCTTGTACAGTAAGAGTCCTGTAGCTTGTGCAGTAAAAGTCCTGTAGCTTGTACAGTAAGAGTCCTGTAGCTTGTGCAGTGAGAGTCCTGTAGCTTGTGCAGCGAGTAAGAGTCCTGTAGCTTGTGCAGTAAAAGTCCTGTAGCTTGTACAGTAAGAGTCCTGTAGCTTGTGCAGTAAAAGTCCTGTAGCTTGTACAGTAAGAGTCCTGTAGCTTGTGCAGCGAGTAAGAGTCCTGTAGCTTGTGCAGCGAGTAAGAGTCCTGTAGCTTGTGCAGCGAGTAAGAGTCCTGTAGCTTGTGCAGCGAGTAAGAGTCCTGTAGCTTGTGCAGTAAGAGTCCTGTAGTTTGTGCAGTAAGAGTCCTGTAGCTTGTGCAGTAAGAGTCCTGTAGCTTGTGCAGCGAGTAAGAGTCCTGTAGCTTGTGCAGTAAGAGTCCTGTAGCTTGTGCAGTAAGAGTCCTGTAGCTTGTGCAGCGAGTAAGAGTCCTGTAGCTTGTGCAGTAATAGTCCTGTAGCTTGTGCAGTAAGAGTCCTGTAGCTTGTGCAGTAAGAGTCCTGTAGCTCGTGCAGTAAGAGTCCTGTAGCTTATGCAGCGAGTAAGAGTCCTGTAGCTTGTAAAGTAAGAGTACTGTAGCTTGTGCAGTAAGAGTCCTGCAGCTTGTGCAGCGAGTAAGAGTCCTGTAGCTTGTGCAGTGAGTAAGAGTCCTGTAGCTTGTGCAGTAAGAGTCCTGTAGCTTGTGCAGTAAGAGTCCTGTAGCTTGTGCAGCGAGTAAGAGTCCTGTAGCTTGTGCAGTAAGAGTCCTGTAGCTTGTGCTGCGAGTAAGAGTCCTGTAGCTTGTACAGTAAGAGTCCTGTAGCTTGTGCAGCGAGTAAGAGTCCTGTAGCTTGTGCAGTAAGAGTCCTGTAGTTTGTGCAGTAAGAGTCCTGTAGCTTGTGCAGTGAGTAAGAGTCCTGTAGCTTGTGCAGTAAGAGTCATGTAGCTTGTGCAGCGAGTAAGAGTCCTGTAGCTTGTGCAGTAAGAGTCCTGTAGTTTGTGCAGTAAGAGTCCTGTAGCTTGTGCAGTAAGAGTCCTGTAGTTTGTGCAGTAAGAGTCCTGTAGCTTGTGCAGCGAGTAAGAGTCCTGTAGCTTGTGCAGTAAGAGTCCTGTAGCTTGTGCAGCGAGTAAGAGTCCTGTAGCTTGTGCAGTAAGAGTCCTGTGGCTTGTACAGTAAGAGTCCTGTAGCTTGTGCAGCGAGTAAGAGTCCTGTAGCTTGTGCAGTAAGAGTCCTGTAGCTTGTGCCGTAAGAGTCCTGTAGCTTGGGCAGTAAGAGTCCTGTAGCTTGTGCAGCGAGTAAGAGTCCTGTAGCTTGTGCAGTAATAGTCCTGTAGCTTGTGCAGTAAGAGTCCTGTAGCTTGTGCAGTACGAGTCCTGTAGCTTGTGCAGTAAGAGTCCTGTAGCTTATGCAGCGAGTAAGAGTCCTGTAGCTTGTAAAGTAAGAGTACTGTAGCTTGTGCAGTAAGAGTCCTGTAGTTTGTGCAGTAAGAGTCCTGTAGCTTGTGCAGCGAGTAAGAGTCCTGTAGCTTGTGCAGTAAGAGTCATGTAGCTTGTGCAGCGAGTAAGAGTCCTGTAGCTTGTGCAGTTAGAGTCCTGTAGTTTGTGCAGTAAGAGTCCTGTAGCTTGTGCAGTAAGAGTCCTGTAGTTTGTGCAGTAAGAGTCCTGTAGCTTGTGCAG
This sequence comes from Pseudophryne corroboree, assembly GCF_028390025.1. Classification (NCBI taxonomy): domain Eukaryota; kingdom Metazoa; phylum Chordata; class Amphibia; order Anura; family Myobatrachidae; genus Pseudophryne; species Pseudophryne corroboree. The sequence goes on along the minus strand of NW_026968028.1, from coordinate 50,569 downwards.
CGAGTAAGAGTCCTGTAGCTTGTGCAGTAAGAGTCCTGTAGCTTGTGCAGCGAGTAAGAGTCCTGTAGCTTGTGCAGTAAGAGTCCTGTAGCTTGTACAGTAAGAGTCCTGTAGCTTGTGCAGCGAGTAAGAGTCCTGTAGCTTGTGCCGTAAGAGTCCTGTAGCTTGTGCAGTAAGAGTCCTGTAGCTTGTGCAGCGAGTAAGAGTCCTGTAGCTTGTGCAGTAATAGTCCTGTAGCTTGTGCAGTAAGAGTCCTGTAGCTTGTGCAGTATGAGTCCTGTAGCTTGTGCAGTAAGAGTCCTGTAGCTTATGCAGCGAGTAAGAGTCCTGTAGCTTGTAAAGTAAGAGTACTGTAGCTTGTGCAGTAAGAGTCCTGTAGCTTGTGCAGCGAGTAAGAGTCCTGTAGCTTGTGCAGTGAGTAAGAGTCCTGTAGCTTGTGCAGTAAGAGTCCTGTAGCTTGTGCAGCGAGTAAGATTCCTGTAGCTTGTGCAGTAAGAGTCCTGTAGCTTGTGCTGCGAGTAAGAGTCCTGTAGCTTGTACAGTAAGAGTCCTGTAGCTTGTGCAGCGAGTAAGAGTCCTGTAGCTTGTGCAGTAAGAGTCATGTAGTTTGTGCAGTAAGAGTCCTGTAGCTTGTGCAGCGAGTAAGAGTCCTGTAGCTTGTGCAGTAAGAGTCCTGTAGCTTGTGCAGCGAGTAAGAGTCCTGTAGCTTGTGCAGTAAGAGTCCTGTAGCTTGTGCAGCGAGTAAGAGTCCTGTAGCTTGTGCAGTAAGAGTCCTGTAGCTTGTACAGTAAGAGTCCTGTAGCTTGTGCAGCGAGTAAGAGTCCTGTAGCTTGTGCAGTAAGAGTCCTGTAGCTTGTGCAGTAAGAGTCCTGTAGCTTGTGCAGTAAGAGTCCTGTAGCTTGTGCAGCGAGTAAGAGTCCTGTAGCTTGTGCAGTAATAGTCCTATAGCTTGTGCAGTAAGAGTCCTGTAGCTTGTGCAGTACAAGTCCTGTAGCTTGTGCAGTAAGAGTCCTGTAGCTTATGCAGCGAGTAAGAGTCCTGTAGCTTGTAAAGTAAGAGTACTGTAGCTTGTGCAGTAAGAGTCCTGTAGCTTGTGCAGCGAGTAAGAGTCCTGTAGCTTGTGCAGTGAGTAAGAGTCCTGTAGCTTGTGCAGTAAGAGTCCTGTAGCTTGTGCAGTAAGAGTCCTGTAGCTTGTGCAGCGAGTAAGAGTCCTGTAGCTTGTGCAGTAAGAGTCCTGTAGCTTGTGCTGCGAGTAAGAGTCCTGTAGCTTGTACAGTAAGAGTCCTGTAGCTTGTGCAGCGAGTAAGAGTCCTGTAGCTTGTGCAGTAAGAGTCCTGTAGTTTGTGCAGTAAGAGTCCTGTAGCTTGTGCAGCGAGTAAGAGTCCTGTAGCTTGTGCAGTAAGAGTCCTGTAGCTTGTGCAGCGAGTAAGAGTCCTGTAGCTTGTGCAGTAAGAGTCCTGTAGCTTGTGCAGCGAGTAAGAGTCCTGTAGCTCGTGCAGCGAGTAAGAGTCCTGTAGCTTGTGCAGTAAGAGTCCTGTAGTTTGTGCAGTAAGAGTCCTGTAGCTTGTGCAGCGAGTAAGAGTCCTGTAGCTTGTGCAGTAAGAGTCCTGTAGCTTGTATAGTAAGAGTCCTGTAGCTTGTGCAGCGAGTAAGAGTCCTGTAGCTTGTGCAGCGAGTAAGAGTCCTGTAGCTTGTGCAGTAAGAGTCCTGTAGTTTGTGCAGTAAGAGTCCTGTAGCTTGTGCAGTAAGAGTCCTGTAGCTTGTGCAGCGAGTAAGAGTCCTGTAGCTTGTGCAGTAAGAGTCCTGTAGCTTGTACAGTAAGAGTCCTGTAGCTTGTAAAGTAAGAGTACTGTAGCTTGTGCAGTAAGAGTCCTGTAGCTTGTGCAGTAAGAGTCCTGTAGCTTGTGCAGCGAGTAAGAGTCCTGTAGCTTGTGCAGTGAGTAAGAGTCCTGTAGCTTGTGCAGTAAGAGTCCTGTAGCTTGTGCAGTAAGAGTCCTGTAGCTTGTGCAGCGAGTAAGAGTCCTGTAGCTTGTGCAGTAAGAGTCCTGTAGCTTGTGCTGCGAGTAAGAGTCCTGTAGCTTGTACAGTAAGAGTCCTGTAGCTTGTGCAGCGAGTAAGAGTCCTGTAACTTGTGCAGTAAGAGTCCTGTAGTTTGTGCAGTAAGAGTCCTGTAGCTTGTGCAGCGAGTAAGAGTCCTGTAGCTTGTGCAGTAAGAGTCCTGTAGCTTGTGCAGCGAGTAAGAGTCCTGTAGTTTGTGCAGTAAGAGTCCTGTAGCTTGTGCAGCGAGTAAGAGTCCTGTAGCTTGTGCAGTAAGAGTCCTGTAGCTTGTGCAGCGAGTAAGAGTCCTGTAGCTTGTGCAGTAATAGTCCTGTAGCTTGTGCAGTAAGAGTCCTGTAGCTTGTGCAGTACGAGTCCTGTAGCTTGTGCAGTAAGAGTCCTGTAGCTTGTGCAGTAAGAGTCCTGTAGCTTATGCAGCGAGTAAGAGTCCTGTAGCTTGTAAAGTAAGAGTACTGTAGCTTGTGCAGTAAGAGTCCTGTAGCTTGTGCAGCGAGTAAGAGTCCTGTAGCTTGTGCAGTGAGTAAGAGTCCTGTAGCATGTGCAGTAAGAGTCCTGTAGCTTGTGCAGTAAGAGTCCTGTAGCTTGTGCAGCGAGTAAGAGTCCTGTAGCTTGTGCAGTAAGAGTCCTGTAGCTTGTGCTGCGAGTAAGAGTCCTGTAGCTTGTACAGTAAGAGTCCTGTAGCTTGTGCAGCGAGTAAGAGTCCTGTAGCTTGTGCAGTAAGAGTCCTGTAGTTTGTGCAGTAAGAGTCCTGTAGCTTGTGCAGCGAGTAAGAGTCCTGTAGCTTGTGCAGTAAGAGTCCTGTAGCTTGTGCAGCGAGTAAGAGTCCTGTAGTTTGTGCAGTAAGAGTCCTGTAGCTTGTGCAGCGAGTAAGAGTCCTGTAGCTTGTGCAGTAAGAGTCCTGTAGCTTGTACAGTAAGAGTCCTGTAGCTTGTGCAGCGAGTAAGAGTCCTGTAGCTTGTGCAGTAAGAGTCCTGTAGCTTGTGCAGTAAGAGTCCTGTAGCTTGTGCAGTAAGAGTCCTGTAGCTTGTGCAGCGAGTAAGAGTCCTGTAGCTTGTGCAGTAATAGTCCTCTAGCTTGTGCAGTAAGAGTCCTGTAGCTTGTGCAGTACGAGTCCTGTAGCTTGTGCAGTAAGAGTCCTGTAGCTTGTGCAGTAAGAGTCCTGTAGCTTATGCAGCGAGTAAGAGTCCTGTAGCTTGTAAAGTAAGAGTACTGTAGCTTGTGCAGTAAGAGTCCTGTAGCTTGTGCAGCGAGTAAGAGTCCTGTAGCTTGTGCAGTGAGTAAGAGTCCTGTAGCTTGTGCAGTAAGAGTCCTGTAGCTTGTGCAGTAAGAGTCCTGTAGCTTGTGCAGCGAGTAAGAGTCCTGTAGCTTGTGCAGTAAGAGTCCTGTAGCTTGTGCTGCGAGTAAGAGTCCTGTAGCTTGTACAGTAAGAGTCCTGTAGCTTGTGCAGCGAGTAAGAGTCCTGTAGCTTGTGCAGTAAGAGTCCTGTAGTTTGTGCAGTAAGAGTCCTGTAGCTTGTGCAGCGAGTAAGAGTCCTGTAGCTTGTGCAGTAAGAGTCCTGTAGCTTGTGCAGCGAGTAAGAGTCCTGTAGTTTGTGCAGTAAGAGTCCTGTAGCTTGTGCAGCGAGTAAGATTCCTGTAGCTTGTGCAGTAAGAGTCCTGTAGCTTGTACAGTAAGAGTCCTGTAGCTTGTGCAGTAAGAGTCCTGTAGTTTGTGCAGTAAGAGTCCTGTAGCTTGTGCAGCGAGTAAGAGTCCTGTAGCTTGTGCAGTAAGAGTCCTGTAGCTTGTATAGTAAGAGGCCTGTAGCTTGTGCAGCGAGTAAGAGTCCTGTAGCTTGTGCAGCGAGTAAGAGTCCTGTAGCTTGTGCAGTAAGAGTCCTGTAGTTTGTGCAGTAAGAGTCCTGTAGCTTGTGCAGTAAGAGTCCTTTAGCTTGTGCAGCGAGTAAGAGTCCTGTAGCTTGTGCAGTAAGAGTCCTGTAGCTTGTACAGTAAGAGTCCTGTAGCTTGTGCAGCGAGTAAGAGTCCTGTAGCTTGTGCAGCGAGTAAGAGTCCTGTAGCTTGTGCAGTAAGAGTCCTGTAGCTTGTGCAGTAAGAGTCCTGTAGCTTGTACAGTAAGAGTCCTGTAGCTTGTGCAGCGAGTAAGAGTCCTGTAGCTTGTGCAGCGAGTAAGAGTCCTGTAGCTTGTGCAGTAAGAGTCCTGTAGTTTGTGCAGTAAGAGTCCTGTAGCTTGTGCAGTAAGAGTCCTGTAGCTTGTGCAGCGCATAAGAGTCCTGTAGCTTGTGCAGCGAGTAAGAGTCCTGTAGCTTGTGCAGTAAGAGTCCTGTAGCTTGTGCAGTAAGAGTCCTGTAGCTTGAGCAGCGAGTAAGAGTCCTGTAGCTTGTGCAGTAATAGTCCTGTAGCTTGTGCAGTACAAGTCCTGTAGCTTGTGCAGCGAGTAAGAGTCCTGTAGCTTGTGCAGTAAGAGTCCTGTAGCTTATGCAGCGAGTAAGAGTCCTGTAGCTTGTAAAGTAAGAGTACTGTAGCTTGTGCAGTAAGAGTCCTGTAGCTTGTGCAGCGAGCAAGAGTCCTGTAGCTTGTGCAGTGAGTAAGAGTCCTGTATCTTGTGCAGCGAGTAAGAGTCCTGTAGCTTGTGCAGCGAGTAAGAGTCCTGTAGCTTGTGCAGCGAGTAAGAGTCCTGTAACTTGTGCAGCGAGTAAGAGTCCTGTAGCTTGTGCAGCAAGTAAGAGTCCTGTAGCTTGTGCAGTAAGAGTCCTGTAGCTTGTACAGTAAGAGTCCTGTAGCTTGTGCAGCGAGTAAGAGTCCTGTAGCTTGTGCAGCGAGTAAGAGTCCTGTAGCTTGTGCAGTGAGTAAGAGTCCTGTAGCTTGTGCATTAAGAGTCCTGTAGCTTGTGCAGCGACTAAGAGTCTTGTAGCTTGTGCAGTAAGAGTCCTGTAGCTTGTGCAGTAAGAGTCCTGTAGCTTGTGCAGCGAGTAAGAGTCCTGTAGCTTGTGCAGCGAGTAAGAGTCCTGTAGCTTGTGCAGCGAGTAAGAGTCCTGTAGCTTATGCAGCAAGTAAGAGTACTGTAGCTTGTGCAGTAAGAGTCCTGTAGCTTGTGCAGCGAGTAAGAGTCCTGTAGCTTGTGCAGTAAGAGTCCTGTAGTTTGTGCAGTAAGAGTCCTGTAGCTTGTGCAGTAAGAGTCCTGTAGTTTGTGCAGTAAGAGTCCTGTAGCTTGTGCAGTAAGAGTCCTGTAGCTTGTGCAGCGAGTAAGAGTCCTGTAGCTTGTGCAGCGAGTAAGAGTCCTGTAGCTTGTGCAGTAAGAGTCCTGTAGCTTGTACAGAAAGAGTCCTGTAGCTTGTGCAGCGAGTAAGAGTCCTGCAGCTTGTGCAGTAAGAGTCCTGTAGCTTGTGCAGCGAGTAAGAGTCCTGTAGCTTGTGCAGTAAGAGTCCTGTAGCTTGTGCAGTAAGAGTCCTGTAGCTTGTGCAGTAAGAGTCCTGTAGCTTGTGCAGTAAGAGTCCTGTAGCTTGTTCAGTAAGAGTCCTGTAACTTGTGCAGTAAGAGTCCTGTAGCTTGTGCAGTAAGAGTCCTGTAGCTTGTGCAGTAAGAGTCCTGTAGCTTTTGCAGTAAGAGTCCTGTAGATTGTGCAGTAAGAGTCTTGTAACTTGTGCAGTAAGAGTCCTGTAACTTGTGCAGTAAGAGTCCTGTAGCTTGTGCAGTAAGAGTCCTGTAGCTTGTGCAGTAAGAGTCCTGTAGCTTGTGCAGCGAGTAAGAGTCCTGCAGCTTGTGCAGTAAGAGTCCTGTAGCTTGTGCAGCGAGTAAGAGTCCTGTAGCTTGTGCAGTAAGAGTCCTGTAGCTTGTGCAGTAAGAGTCCTGTAGCTTGTGCAGTAAGAGTCCTGTAGCTTGTGCAGTAAGAGTCCTGTAGCTTGTGCAGTAAGAGTCCTGTAGCTTGTGCAGCGAGTAAGAGTCCTGTAGCTTGTGCAGTAAGAGTCCTGTAGCTTGTGCAGTAAGAGTCCTGTAGCTTGTGCAGTAAGAGTCCTGTAGCTTGTGCAGTAAGAGTCCTGTAGCTTGTGCAGTAAGAGTCCTGTGTAGCTTGTTCAGTAAGAGTCCTGTAACTTGTGCAGTAAGAGTCCTGTAGCTTGTGCAGTAAGAGTCCTGTAGCTTGTGCAGTAAGAGTCCTGTAGCTTTTGCAGTAAGAGTCCTGTAGATTGTGCAGTAAGAGTCTTGTAACTTGTGCAGTAAGAGTCCTGTAACTTGTGCAGTAAGAGTCCTGTAGCTTGTGCAGTAAGAGTCCTGTAGCTTGTGCAGCGAGTAAGAGTCCTGTAGCTTGTGCAGTAAGAGTCCTGTAGCTTGTGCAGTAAGAGTCCTGTAGCTTTTGCAGTAAGAGTCCTGTAGATTGTGCAGTAAGAGTCTTGTAACTTGTGCAGTAAGAGTCCTGTAACTTGTGCAGTAAGAGTCCTGTAGCTTGTGCAGTAAGAGTCCTGTAGCTTGTGCAGCGAGTAAGAGTCCTGTAGCTTGTGCAGTAAGAGTCCTGTAGTTTGTGCAGTAAGAGTCCTGTAGCTTGTGCAGTAAGAGTCCTGTAGCTTGTGCTGCGAGTAAGAGTCCTATAGCTTGTACAGTAAGAATCCTGTAGCTTGTGCAGCGGGTAAGAGTTCTGTAGCTTGTGCAGTAAGAGTCCTGTAGTTTGTGCAGTAAGAGTCCTGTAGCTTGTGCAGCGAGTAAGAGTACTGTAGCTTGTGCAGTGAGAGTCCTGTAACTTGTGCAGCGAGTAAGAGTCCTGTAGCTTGTGCAGTAAAAGTCCTGTAGCTTGTACAGTAAGAGTCCTGTAGCTTGTGCAGTAAAAGTCCTGTAGCTTGTACAGTAAGAGTCCGGTAGCTTGTGCAGTGAGAGTCCTGTAGCTTGTGCAGCGAGTAAGAGTCCTGTAGCTTGTGCAGTAAAAGTCCTGTAGCTTGTACAGTAAGAGTCCTGTAGCTTGTGCAGTAAAAGTCCTGTAGCTTGTACAGTAAGAGTCCTGTAGCTTGTGCAGCGAGTAAGAGTCCTGTAGCTTGTGCAGCGAGTAAGAGTCCTGTAGCTTGTGCAGCGAGTAAGAGTCCTGTAGCTTGTGCAGCGAGTAAGAGTCCTGTAGCTTGTGCAGTAAGAGTCCTGTAGTTTGTGCAGTAAGAGTCCTGTAGCTTGTGCAGTAAGAGTCCTGTAGCTTGTGCAGCGAGTAAGAGTCCTGTAGCTTGTGCAGTAAGAGTCCTGTAGCTTGTGCAGTAAGAGTCCTGTAGCTTGTGCAGCGAGTAAGAGTCCTGTAGCTTGTGCAGTAATAGTCCTGTAGCTTGTGCAGTAAGAGTCCTGTAGCTTGTGCAGTAAGAGTCCTGTAGCTCGTGCAGTAAGAGTCCTGTAGCTTATGCAGCGAGTAAGAGTCCTGTAGCTTGTAAAGTAAGAGTACTGTAGCTTGTGCAGTAAGAGTCCTGCAGCTTGTGCAGCGAGTAAGAGTCCTGTAGCTTGTGCAGTGAGTAAGAGTCCTGTAGCTTGTGCAGTAAGAGTCCTGTAGCTTGTGCAGTAAGAGTCCTGTAGCTTGTGCAGCGAGTAAGAGTCCTGTAGCTTGTGCAGTAAGAGTCCTGTAGCTTGTGCTGCGAGTAAGAGTCCTGTAGCTTGTACAGTAAGAGTCCTGTAGCTTGTGCAGCGAGTAAGAGTCCTGTAGCTTGTGCAGTAAGAGTCCTGTAGTTTGTGCAGTAAGAGTCCTGTAGCTTGTGCAGTGAGTAAGAGTCCTGTAGCTTGTGCAGTAAGAGTCATGTAGCTTGTGCAGCGAGTAAGAGTCCTGTAGCTTGTGCAGTAAGAGTCCTGTAGTTTGTGCAGTAAGAGTCCTGTAGCTTGTGCAGTAAGAGTCCTGTAGTTTGTGCAGTAAGAGTCCTGTAGCTTGTGCAGCGAGTAAGAGTCCTGTAGCTTGTGCAGTAAGAGTCCTGTAGCTTGTGCAGCGAGTAAGAGTCCTGTAGCTTGTGCAGTAAGAGTCCTGTAGCTTGTACAGTAAGAGTCCTGTAGCTTGTGCAGCGAGTAAGAGTCCTGTAGCTTGTGCAGTAAGAGTCCTGTAGCTTGTGCCGTAAGAGTCCTGTAGCTTGGGCAGTAAGAGTCCTGTAGCTTGTGCAGCGAGTAAGAGTCCTGTAGCTTGTGCAGTAATAGTCCTGTAGCTTGTGCAGTAAGAGTCCTGTAGCTTGTGCAGTACGAGTCCTGTAGCTTGTGCAGTAAGAGTCCTGTAGCTTATGCAGCGAGTAAGAGTCCTGTAGCTTGTAAAGTAAGAGTACTGTAGCTTGTGCAGTAAGAGTCCTGTAGTTTGTGCAGTAAGAGTCCTGTAGCTTGTGCAGCGAGTAAGAGTCCTGTAGCTTGTGCAGTAAGAGTCATGTAGCTTGTGCAGCGAGTAAGAGTCCTGTAGCTTGTGCAGTTAGAGTCCTGTAGTTTGTGCAGTAAGAGTCCTGTAGCTTGTGCAGTAAGAGTCCTGTAGTTTGTGCAGTAAGAGTCCTGTAGCTTGTGCAGCGAGTAAGAGTCCTGTAGCTTGTGCAGTAAGAGTCCTGTAGCTTGTGCAGCGAGTAAGAGTCCTGTAGCTTGTGCAGTAAGAGTCCTGTAGCTTGTACAGTAAGAGTCCTGTAGCTTGTGCAGCGAGTAAGAGTCCTGTAGCTTGTGCCGTAAGAGTCCTGTAGCTTGTGCAGTAAGAGTCCTGTAGCTTGTGCAGCGAGTAAGAGTCCTGTAGCTTGTGCAGTAATAGTCCTGTAGCTTGTGCAGTAAGAGTCCTGTAGCTTGTGCAGTATGAGTCCTGTAGCTTGTGCAGTAAGAGTCCTGTAGCTTATGCAGCGAGTAAGAGTCCTGTAGCTTGTAAAGTAAGAGTACTGTAGCTTGTGCAGTAAGAGTCCTGTAGCTTGTGCAGCGAGTAAGAGTCCTGTAGCTTGTGCAGTGAGTAAGAGTCCTGTAGCTTGTGCAGTAAGAGTCCTGTAGCTTGTGCAGTAAGAGTCCTGTAGCTTGTGCAGCGAGTAAGATTCCTGTAGCTTGTGCAGTAAGAGTCCTGTAGCTTGTGCTGCGAGTAAGAGTCCTGTAGCTTGTACAGTAAGAGTCCTGTAGCTTGTGCAGCGAGTAAGAGTCCTGTAGCTTGTGCAGTAAGAGTCCTGTAGTTTGTGCAGTAAGAGTCCTGTAGCTTGTGCAGCGAGTAAGAGTCCTGTAGCTTGTGCAGTAAGAGTCCTGTAGCTTGTGCAGCGAGTAAGAGTCCTGTAGCTTGTGCAGTAAGAGTCCTGTAGCTTGTGCAGCGAGTAAGAGTCCTGTAGCTTGTGCAGTAAGAGTCCTGTAGCTTGTACAGTAAGAGTCCTGTAGCTTGTGCAGCGAGTAAGAGTCCTGTAGCTTGTGCAGTAAGAGTCCTGTAGCTTGTGCAGTAAGAGTCCTGTAGCTTGTGCAGTAAGAGTCCTGTAGCTTGTGCAGCGAGTAAGAGTCCTGTAGCTTGTGCAGTAATAGTCCTATAGCTTGTGCAGTAAGAGTCCTGTAGCTTGTGCAGTACAAGTCCTGTAGCTTGTGCAGTAAGAGTCCTGTAGCTTATGCAGCGAGTAAGAGTCCTGTAGCTTGTAAAGTAAGAGTACTGTAGCTTGTGCAGTAAGAGTCCTGTAGCTTGTGCAGCGAGTAAGAGTCCTGTAGCTTGTGCAGTGAGTAAGAGTCCTGTAGCTTGTGCAGTAAGAGTCCTGTAGCTTGTGCAGTAAGAGTCCTGTAGCTTGTGCAGCAAGTAAGAGTCCTGTAGCTTGTGCAGTAAGAGTCCTGTAGCTTGTGCTGCGAGTAAGAGTCCTGTAGCTTGTACAGTAAGAGTCCTGTAGCTTGTGCAGCGAGTAAGAGTCCTGTAGCTTGTGCAGTAAGAGTCCTGTAGTTTGTGCAGTAAGAGTCCTGTAGCTTGTGCAGCGAGTAAGAGTCCTGTAGCTTGTGCAGTAAGAGTCCTGTAGCTTGTGCAGCGAGTAAGAGTCCTGTAGCTTGTGCAGTAAGAGTCCTGTAGCTTGTGCAGCGAGTAAGAGTCCTGTAGCTCGTGCAGCGAGTAAGAGTCCTGTAGCTTGTGCAGTAAGAGTCCTGTAGTTTGTGCAGTAAGAGTCCTGTAGCTTGTGCAGCGAGTAAGAGTCCTGTAGCTTGTGCAGTAAGAGTCCTGTAGCTTGTATAGTAAGAGTCCTGTAGCTTGTGCAGCGAGTAAGAGTCCTGTAGCTTGTGCAGCGAGTAAGAGTCCTGTAGCTTGTGCAGTAAGAGTCCTGTAGTTTGTGCAGTAAGAGTCCTGTAGCTTGTGCAGTAAGAGTCCTGTAGCTTGTGCAGCGAGTAAGAGTCCTGTAGCTTGTGCAGTAACAGTCCTGTAGCTTGTACAGTAAGAGTCCTGTAGCTTGTAAAGTAAGAGTACTGTAGCTTGTGCAGTAAGAGTCCTGTAGCTTGTGCAGTAAGAGTCCTGTAGCTTGTGCAGCGAGTAAGAGTCCTGTAGCTTGTGCAGTGAGTAAGAGTCCTGTAGCTTGTGCAGTAAGAGTCCTGTAGCTTGTGCAGTAAGAGTCCTGTAGCTTGTGCAGCGAGTAAGAGTCCTGTAGCTTGTGCAGTAAGAGTCCTGTAGCTTGTGCTGCGAGTAAGAGTCCTGTAGCTTGTACAGTAAGAGTCCTGTAGCTTGTGCAGCGAGTAAGAGTCCTGTAACTTGTGCAGTAAGAGTCCTGTAGTTTGTGCAGTAAGAGTCCTGTAGCTTGTGCAGCGAGTAAGAGTCCTGTAGCTTGTGCAGTAAGAGTCCTGTAGCTTGTGCAGCGAGTAAGAGTCCTGTAGTTTGTGCAGTAAGAGTCCTGTAGCTTGTGCAGCGAGTAAGAGTCCTGTAGCTTGTGCAGTAAGAGTCCTGTAGCTTGTACAGTAAGAGTCCTGTAGCTTGTGCAGCGAGTAAGAGTCCTGTAGCTTGTGCAGTAAGAGTCCTGTAGCTTGTGCAGTAAGAGTCATGTAGCTTGTGCAGTAAGAGTCCTGTAGCTTGTGCAGCGAGTAAGAGTCCTGTAGCTTGTGCAGTAATAGTCCTGTAGCTTGTGCAGTAAGAGTCCTGTAGCTTGTAAAGTAAGAGTACTGTAGCTTGTGCAGTAAGAGTCCTGTAGCTTGTGCAGCGAGTAAGAGTCCTGTAGCTTGTGCAGTGAGTAAGAGTCCTGTAGCATGTGCAGTAAGAGTCCTGTAGCTTGTGCAGTAAGAGTCCTGTAGCTTGTGCAGCGAGTAAGAGTCCTGTAGCTTGTGCAGTAAGAGTCCTGTAGCTTGTGCTGCGAGTAAGAGTCCTGTAGCTTGTACAGTAAGAGTCCTGTAGCTTGTGCAGCGAGTAAGAGTCCTGTAGCTTGTGCAGTAAGAGTCCTGTAGTTTGTGCAGTAAGAGTCCTGTAGCTTGTGCAGCGAGTAAGAGTCCTGTAGCTTGTGCAGTAAGAGTCCTGTAGCTTGTGCAGCGAGTAAGAGTCCTGTAGTTTGTGCAGTAAGAGTCCTGTAGCTTGTGCAGCGAGTAAGAGTCCTGTAGCTTGTGCAGTAAGAGTCCTGTAGCTTGTACAGTAAGAGTCCTGTAGCTTGTGCAGCGAGTAAGAGTCCTGTAGCTTGTAAAGTAAGAGTACTGTAGCTTGTGCAGTAAGAGTCCTGTAGCTTGTGCAGTAAGAGTCCTGTAGCTTGTGCAGCGAGTAAGAGTCCTGTAGCTTGTGCAGTGAGTAAGAGTCCTGTAGCTTGTGCAGTAAGAGTCCTGTAGCTTGTGCAGTAAGAGTCCTGTAGCTTGTGCAGCGAGTAAGAGTCCTGTAGCTTGTGCAGTAAGAGTCCTGTAGCTTGTGCTGCGAGTAAGAGTCCTGTAGCTTGTACAGTAAGAGTCCTGTAGCTTGTGCAGCGAGTAAGAGTCCTGTAACTTGTGCAGTAAGAGTCCTGTAGTTTGTGCAGTAAGAGTCCTGTAGCTTGTGCAGCGAGTAAGAGTCCTGTAGCTTGTGCAGTAAGAGTCCTGTAGCTTGTGCAGCGAGTAAGAGTCCTGTAGTTTGTGCAGTAAGAGTCCTGTAGCTTGTGCAGCGAGTAAGAGTCCTGTAGCTTGTGCAGTAAGAGTCCTGTAGCTTGTACAGTAAGAGTCCTGTAGCTTGTGCAGCGAGTAAGAGTCCTGTAGCTTGTGCAGTAAGAGTCCTGTAGCTTGTGCAGTAAGAGTCATGTAGCTTGTGCAGTAAGAGTCCTGTAGCTTGTGCAGCGAGTAAGAGTCCTGTAGCTTGTGCAGTAATAGTCCTGTAGCTTGTGCAGTAAGAGTCCTGTAGCTTGTAAAGTAAGAGTACTGTAGCTTGTGCAGTAAGAGTCCTGTAGCTTGTGCAGCGAGTAAGAGTCCTGTAGCTTGTGCAGTGAGTAAGAGTCCTGTAGCATGTGCAGTAAGAGTCCTGTAGCTTGTGCAGTAAGAGTCCTGTAGCTTGTGCAGCGAGTAAGAGTCCTGTAGCTTGTGCAGTAAGAGTCCTGTAGCTTGTGCTGCGAGTAAGAGTCCTGTAGCTTGTACAGTAAGAGTCCTGTAGCTTGTGCAGCGAGTAAGAGTCCTGTAGCTTGTGCAGTAAGAGTCCTGTAGTTTGTGCAGTAAGAGTCCTGTAGCTTGTGCAGCGAGTAAGAGTCCTGTAGCTTGTGCAGTAAGAGTCCTGTAGCTTGTGCAGCGAGTAAGAGTCCTGTAGTTTGTGCAGTAAGAGTCCTGTAGCTTGTGCAGCGAGTAAGAGTCCTGTAGCTTGTGCAGTAAGAGTCCTGTAGCTTGTACAGTAAGAGTCCTGTAGCTTGTGCAGCGAGTAAGAGTCCTGTAGCTTGTGCAGTAAGAGTCCTGTAGCTTGTGCAGTAAGAGTCCTGTAGCTTGTGCAGTAAGAGTCCTGTAGCTTGTGCAGCGAGTAAGAGTCCTGTAGCTTGTGCAGTAATAGTCCTGTAGCTTGTGCAGTAAGAGTCCTGTAGCTTGTGCAGTACGAGTCCTGTAGCTTGTGCAGTAAGAGTCCTGTAGCTTGTGCAGTAAGAGTCCTGTAGCTTATGCAGCGAGTAAGAGTCCTGTAGCTTGTAAAGTAAGAGTACTGTAGCTTGTGCAGTAAGAGTCCTGTAGCTTGTGCAGCGAGTAAGAGTCCTGTAGCTTGTGCAGTGAGTAAGAGTCCTGTAGCTTGTGCAGTAAGAGTCCTGTAGCTTGTGCAGTAAGAGTCCTGTAGCTTGTGCAGCGAGTAAGAGTCCTGTAGCTTGTGCAGTAAGAGTCCTGTAGCTTGTGCTGCGAGTAAGAGTCCTGTAGCTTGTACAGTAAGAGTCCTGTAGCTTGTGCAGCGAGTAAGAGTCCTGTAGCTTGTGCAGTAAGAGTCCTGTAGTTTGTGCAGTAAGAGTCCTGTAGCTTGTGCAGCGAGTAAGAGTCCTGTAGCTTGTGCAGTAAGAGTCCTGTAGCTTGTGCAGCGAGTAAGAGTCCTGTAGTTTGTGCAGTAAGAGTCCTGTAGCTTGTGCAGCGAGTAAGATTCCTGTAGCTTGTGCAGTAAGAGTCCTGTAGCTTGTACAGTAAGAGTCCTGTAGCTTGTGCAGTAAGAGTCCTGTAGTTTGTGCAGTAAGAGTCCTGTAGCTTGTGCAGCGAGTAAGAGTCCTGTAGCTTGTGCAGTAAGAGTCCTGTAGCTTGTATAGTAAGAGGCCTGTAGCTTGTGCAGCGAGTAAGAGTCCTGTAGCTTGTGCAGCGAGTAAGAGTCCTGTAGCTTGTGCAGTAAGAGTCCTGTAGTTTGTGCAGTAAGAGTCCTGTAGCTTGTGCAGTAAGAGTCCTTTAGCTTGTGCAGCGAGTAAGAGTCCTGTAGCTTGTGCAGTAAGAGTCCTGTAGCTTGTACAGTAAGAGTCCTGTAGCTTGTGCAGCGAGTAAGAGTCCTGTAGCTTGTGCAGCGAGTAAGAGTCCTGTAGCTTGTGCAGTAAGAGTCCTGTAGCTTGTGCAGTAAGAGTCCTGTAGCTTGTACAGTAAGAGTCCTGTAGCTTGTGCAGCGAGTAAGAGTCCTGTAGCTTGTGCAGCGAGTAAGAGTCCTGTAGCTTGTGCAGTAAGAGTCCTGTAGTTTGTGCAGTAAGAGTCCTGTAGCTTGTGCAGTAAGAGTCCTGTAGCTTGTGCAGCGCATAAGAGTCCTGTAGCTTGTGCAGCGAGTAAGAGTCCTGTAGCTTGTGCAGTAAGAGTCCTGTAGCTTGTGCAGTAAGAGTCCTGTAGCTTGAGCAGCGAGTAAGAGTCCTGTAGCTTGTGCAGTAATAGTCCTGTAGCTTGTGCAGTACAAGTCCTGTAGCTTGTGCAGCGAGTAAGAGTCCTGTAGCTTGTGCAGTAAGAGTCCTGTAGCTTATGCAGCGAGTAAGAGTCCTGTAGCTTGTAAAGTAAGAGTACTGTAGCTTGTGCAGTAAGAGTCCTGTAGCTTGTGCAGCGAGCAAGAGTCCTGTAGCTTGTGCAGTGAGTAAGAGTCCTGTATCTTGTGCAGCGAGTAAGAGTCCTGTAGCTTGTGCAGCGAGTAAGAGTCCTGTAGCTTGTGCAGCGAGTAAGAGTCCTGTAACTTGTGCAGCGAGTAAGAGTCCTGTAGCTTGTGCAGCAAGTAAGAGTCCTGTAGCTTGTGCAGTAAGAGTCCTGTAGCTTGTACAGTAAGAGTCCTGTAGCTTGTGCAGCGAGTAAGAGTCCTGTAGCTTGTGCAGCGAGTAAGAGTCCTGTAGCTTGTGCAGTGAGTAAGAGTCCTGTAGCTTGTGCATTAAGAGTCCTGTAGCTTGTGCAGCGACTAAGAGTCTTGTAGCTTGTGCAGTAAGAGTCCTGTAGCTTGTGCAGTAAGAGTCCTGTAGCTTGTGCAGCGAGTAAGAGTCCTGTAGCTTGTGCAGCGAGTAAGAGTCCTGTAGCTTGTGCAGCGAGTAAGAGTCCTGTAGCTTATGCAGCAAGTAAGAGTACTGTAGCTTGTGCAGTAAGAGTCCTGTAGCTTGTGCAGCGAGTAAGAGTCCTGTAGCTTGTGCAGTAAGAGTCCTGTAGTTTGTGCAGTAAGAGTCCTGTAGCTTGTGCAGTAAGAGTCCTGTAGTTTGTGCAGTAAGAGTCCTGTAGCTTGTGCAGTAAGAGTCCTGTAGCTTGTGCAGCGAGTAAGAGTCCTGTAGCTTGTGCAGCGAGTAAGAGTCCTGTAGCTTGTGCAGTAAGAGTCCTGTAGCTTGTACAGTAAGAGTCCTGTAGCTTGTGCAGCGAGTAAGAGTCCTGCAGCTTGTGCAGTAAGAGTCCTGTAGCTTGTGCAGCGAGTAAGAGTCCTGTAGCTTGTGCAGTAAGAGTCCTGTAGCTTGTGCAGTAAGAGTCCTGTAGCTTGTGCAGTAAGAGTCCTGTAGCTTGTGCAGTAAGAGTCCTGTAGCTTGTTCAGTAAGAGTCCTGTAACTTGTGCAGTAAGAGTCCTGTAGCTTGTGCAGTAAGAGTCCTGTAGCTTGTGCAGTAAGAGTCCTGTAGCTTTTGCAGTAAGAGTCCTGTAGATTGTGCAGTAAGAGTCTTGTAACTTGTGCAGTAAGAGTCCTGTAACTTGTGCAGTAAGAGTCCTGTAGCTTGTGCAGTAAGAGTCCTGTAGCTTGTGCAGTAAGAGTCCTGTAGCTTGTGCAGCGAGTAAGAGTCCTGCAGCTTGTGCAGTAAGAGTCCTGTAGCTTGTGCAGCGAGTAAGAGTCCTGTAGCTTGTGCAGTAAGAGTCCTGTAGCTTGTGCAGTAAGAGTCCTGTAGCTTGTGCAGTAAGAGTCCTGTAGCTTGTTCAGTAAGAGTCCTGTAACTTGTGCAGTAAGAGTCCTGTAGCTTGTGCAGTAAGAGTCCTGTAGCTTGTGCAGTAAGAGTCCTGTAGCTTGTGCAGTAAGAGTCCTGTAGCTTGTGCAGTAAGAGTCCTGTAGCTTGTGCAGCGAGTAAGAGTCCTGTAGCTTGTGCAGTAAGAGTCCTGTAGCTTGTGCAGTAAGAGTCCTGTAGCTTGTGCAGTAAGAGTCCTGTAGCTTGTGCAGTAAGAGTCCTGTAGCTTGTGCAGTAAGAGTCCTGTGTAGCTTGTTCAGTAAGAGTCCTGTAACTTGTGCAGTAAGAGTCCTGTAGCTTGTGCAGTAAGAGTCCTGTAGCTTGTGCAGTAAGAGTCCTGTAGCTTTTGCAGTAAGAGTCCTGTAGATTGTGCAGTAAGAGTCTTGTAACTTGTGCAGTAAGAGTCCTGTAACTTGTGCAGTAAGAGTCCTGTAGCTTGTGCAGTAAGAGTCCTGTAGCTTGTGCAGCGAGTAAGAGTCCTGTAGCTTGTGCAGTAAGAGTCCTGTAGCTTGTGCAGTAAGAGTCCTGTAGCTTTTGCAGTAAGAGTCCTGTAGATTGTGCAGTAAGAGTCTTGTAACTTGTGCAGTAAGAGTCCTGTAACTTGTGCAGTAAGAGTCCTGTAGCTTGTGCAGTAAGAGTCCTGTAGCTTGTGCAGCGAGTAAGAGTCCTGTAGCTTGTGCAGTAAGAGTCCTGTAGTTTGTGCAGTAAGAGTCCTGTAGCTTGTGCAGTAAGAGTCCTGTAGCTTGTGCAGTAAGAGTCCTGTAGCTTGTGCAGTAAGAGTCCTGTAGCTTGTGCAGTAAGAGTCCTGTAACTTGTGCAGTGTGGGGGTAATTCAGATCTGATCGCTGGGCTGTGTTTTTTGCTGCCCTGCGATCAGATAGTTACCACCTACAGGGGAAGTGTATAATCGCTGTGCAAGTGTACGATCGCTCATGTTGCAGAGCTGCACAAAAATCAGTTTGTGCAGTCTGCGCAGCCCAGGACTTGCTTATCCAGTGCGATGAGATGAGGATGATCAGGGCCGGAGCTGACATCAGACACCCTTCCAGAAAACACCTGAGCCTGCTTGCATTTTTACGGACACTCCTGAAAAATGGTCAGTTGCCGCCACAAATGGCCTCTTCCTGTCAATCTCCTTGCGAACGCCCGCACGTTCGGATTTTTTGCACCATCCTGTTGCTAGACGCCGATGCCTGTTGCTGTTGTGTGGCGCAAGTAGCTCCCTGCCAGTGCAGCTCCTGCGCGTTGGCAGGGAACTAACCACTGTGTCCTGGGTCACAGCAGCTGCATGTGACATCACACAGCCGCCACGGCCCGCCCCTGCAACAGTCCACACACACCTGCGTTGACCGGACCTTGCCCTGCCAATGGCATTCTAATGCCATTGGCATGCCCCCTACCACCCTATGACCACCTCTTCCTAATTGACAGCCTGTTAGCATCTCACTGGGCTCCCGGGGTGAGCAAGTGCATGCCACAATGGGATTCAGACTGCAATCGCTGCGGCAGGACTGGGAAGGTTAGGGTTAGGGACTGGGGAGGGAGGGTTAGGTTTAGGCACATAGAAGGGGAGGATAAGGTTAGGCACCACCCAGGGGGGTTAGGGTTAGGCACTCGAAAGGGAGGGTTAGGGTTAGGGGAGGGGGCAAGGGAGGGTTAAGGTACTTTAGAGGGGCCTGTTAGGATTCTGATGGTGGAATGCCGCTGTCGGTATTATGACTGCCAACATCCCATCCCTCAGTAAATCTTACTGAACCCTAACTGATGATGTCTGGGTTATGCGAGAACAGGAAAAAGCCTCATAGAAAACTGATGATGTCTAGGTTATGTCAGAACAGGAAAAAGCCTCATAGATAACTGATGATGTCTAGGTTATGTCAGAACAGGAAAAAGCCTCATAGATCACTGATGATGTCTAGGTTATGTCAGAACAGGAAACAGCCTCATAGATAACTGATGATGTCTAGGTTATGTCAGAACAGGAAAAAGCCTCATAGATCACTGATGATGTCTAGGTTATGTCAGAACAGGAAACAGCCTCATAGATAACTAATGATGTCTAGGTTATGTCAGAACAGGAAAAAGCCTCATAGATAACTGATGATGTCTAGGTTATGCGAGAACAGGAAAAAGCCTCATAGATAACTGATGATGTCTAGGTTATGTCAGAACAGGAAACAGCCTCAATGATAACTGATAATGTCTGGGTTATGTCAGAACCGGAAAAAGCCTCATAGATTACTGATGATGTCTAGGTTATGCGAGAACAGGAAAAAGCCTCATAAATAACTGATGATGTCCGGGTTATTCGAGAACAGGAAACAGCCTCAAAGAAAACTGATAATGTCTGGGTTATGTGAGAACAGTAAACAGCCTCAAAGATAACTGATAATGTCTGGGTTATGCGAGAACAGGAAAAAGCCTCATAGAAAACTGATGATGTCCAGGTTATGCCAGAACAGGAAAAAGCCTCATAGATAACTGATGATGTCCAGGTTATGCCAGAACAGGAAACAGCCTCAAAGATAACTGATGATATCCAGGTTATGTGCACAGGAAACAGTCTCATAGATGACTGATGATATCCAGGTTATGTGCACAGGAAACAGTCTCATAGATGACTGATGATATCCAGGTTATGTGCACAGGAAACAGTCTCATAGATGACTGATGATATCCAGGTTATGTGCACAGGAAACTGTCTCATAGATGACTGATGATATCCAGGTTATGTGCACAGGAAACAGTCTCATAGATGACTGATGATATCCAGGTTATGTGCACAGGAAACAGTCTCATAGATGACTTATATCCAGGTTATGTTCACAGGAAACAGTCTCATAGATGACTGATGATATCCAGGTTATGTTCACAGGAAACAGTCTCGTAGATGCCTGATGATATCCAGGTTATGCGCACAGGAAACAGTCTCATAGATGACTGATGATATCCAGGTTATGTGTACAGGATGCAGTCTCATAGGTGACTGATTATATCCAGGTTATGTGCACAGGAAACAGTCTCATAGATGACTGATATCCAGGTTATGTGCACAGGAAACAGTCTCATAGATGACTGATAATATCCAGGTTATGCGCACAGGAAACTGTCTCATACATGACTGATGATATCCAGGTTATGTTCACAGGAAACAGTCTCGTAGATGACTGATGATATCCAGGTTATTCGCACAGGAAACAGTTTCATAGATGACTGATGATATCCAGGTTATGTGCACAGGAAGCAGTCTCATAGGTGACTGATGATATTCAGGTTAAGTGCACAGGAAACAGTCTCATAGGTGACTGATATCCAGGTTATGCGCACAGGAAACAGTCTCATAGATGACTGATGATATCCAGGTTATGCGCACAGGAAACAGTCTCATAGATGACTGATGATATCCAGGTTATGCGCACAGGAAACAGTCTCATAGATGACTGATGATATCCAGGTTATTCGCACAGGAAACAGTCTCATAGATGACTGATGATATCCAGGTTATGTGCACAGGAAGCAGTCTCATAGGTGACTGATGATATTCAGGTTATGTGCACAGGAAACAGTCTCATAGATGACTGATATCCAGGTTATGCGCACAGGAAACAGTCTCATAGGTGACTGATGATATCCAGGTTATGTGCACAGGAAACAGTCTCATAGATGACTGTTGATATCCAGGTTATGTGCACAGGAAGCAGTCTTATAGATGACTGATGATATCCAGGTTATGCGCACAGGAAACTGTCTCATAGATGACTGATATCCAGGTTATGCGCACAGGAAACAGTCTCATAGATGACTGATGATATCCAGGTTATGCGCACAGGAAACAGTCTCATAGATGACTGATGATATGCAGGTTATGTTCACAGGAAACAGTCTCGTAGATGACTGATGATATCCAGGTTATTCGCACAGGAAACAGTCTCATAGATGACTGATGATATCCAGGTTATGTGCACAGGAAGCAGTCTCATAGGTGACTGATGATATCCAGGTTATGTGCACAGGAAACAGTCTCATAGATGACTGATGATATCCAGGTTATGTGCACAGGAAGCAGTCTCATAGGTGACCGATGATATCCAGGTTATGTGCACAGGAAACAGTCTCATAGATGACTGATGATATTCAGGTTATGTGCACAGGAAGCAGGCTCATAGGTGACTGATGATATCCAGGTTATGTGCACCGGAAACAGTCTCATAGATGACTGATGATATCCAGGTTATGTGCACAGGAAGCAGTCTCATAGATGAATGATGATATCCAAGTTATGTGCACAGGAAACAGTCTCATAGATAACTGATGATGTCTGGGTTATGCGAGAACAGGAAAAAGCCTCATAGATAACTGATGATGTCTGGGTTATGCGAGAACAGGAAAAAGCCTCATAGTTAACTGATGATATCCAGGTTATGTGTACAGGAAACAGCCTCATAGATAACTGATGATGTCTGGGTTATGTCAGAACAGGAAACAGCCTCATAGATAACTGATGATGTCTGGGTTATGTCAGAAAAGGAAACAGCCTCATAGATAACTGATGATGTCTAGGTTATGCGAGAACAGGAAAAAGCCTCATAAATAACTGATGATGTCCGGGTTATTCGAGAACAGGAAACAGCCTCAAAGAAAACTGATAATGTCTGGGTTATGTGAGAACAGTAAACAGCCTCAAAGATAACTGATAATGTCTGGGTTATGCGAGAACAGGAAAAAGCCTCATAGAAAACTGATGATGTCCAGGTTATGCCAGAACAGGAAAAAGCCTCATAGATAACTGATGATGTCCAGGTTATGCCAGAACAGGAAACAGCCTCAAAGATAACTGATGATATCCAGGTTATGTGCACAGGAAACAGTCTCATAGATGACTGATGATATCCAGGTTATGTGCACAGGAAACAGTCTCATAGATGACTGATGATATCCAGGTTATGTGCACAGGAAACAGTCTCATAGATGACTGATGATATCCAGGTTATGTGCACAGGAAACTGTCTCATAGATGACTGATGATATCCAGGTTATGTGCACAGGAAACAGTCTCATAGATGACTGATGATATCCAGGTTATGTGCACAGGAAACAGTCTCATAGATGACTTATATCCAGGTTATGTTCACAGGAAACAGTCTCATAGATGACTGATGATATCCAGGTTATGTTCACAGGAAACAGTCTCGTAGATGCCTGATGATATCCAGGTTATGCGCACAGGAAACAGTCTCATAGATGACTGATGATATCCAGGTTATGTGTACAGGATGCAGTCTCATAGGTGACTGATTATATCCAGGTTATGTGCACAGGAAACAGTCTCATAGATGACTGATATCCAGGTTATGTGCACAGGAAACAGTCTCATAGATGACTGATAATATCCAGGTTATGCGCACAGGAAACTGTCTCATACATGACTGATGATATCCAGGTTATGTTCACAGGAAACAGTCTCGTAGATGACTGATGATATCCAGGTTATTCGCACAGGAAACAGTTTCATAGATGACTGATGATATCCAGGTTATGTGCACAGGAAGCAGTCTCATAGGTGACTGATGATATTCAGGTTAAGTGCACAGGAAACAGTCTCATAGGTGACTGATATCCAGGTTATGCGCACAGGAAACAGTCTCATAGATGACTGATGATATCCAGGTTATGCGCACAGGAAACAGTCTCATAGATGACTGATGATATCCAGGTTATGCGCACAGGAAACAGTCTCATAGATGACTGATGATATCCAGGTTTTTCGCACAGGAAACAGTCTCATAGATGACTGATGATATCCAGGTTATGTGCACAGGAAGCAGTCTCATAGGTGACTGATGATATTCAGGTTATGTGCACAGGAAACAGTCTCATAGATGACTGATATCCAGGTTATGCGCACAGGAAACAGTCTCATAGGTGACTGATGATATCCAGGTTATGTGCACAGGAAACAGTCTCATAGATGACTGTTGATATCCAGGTTATGTGCACAGGAAGCAGTCTTATAGATGACTGATGATATCCAGGTTATGTTCACAGGAAACAGTCTCGTAGATGACTGATGATATCCAGGTTATTCGCACAGGAAACAGTCTCATAGATGACTGATGATATCCAGGTTATGTGCACAGGAAGCAGTCTCATAGGTGACTGATGATATCCAGGTTATGTGCACAGGAAACAGTCTCATAGATGACTGATGATATCCAGGTTATGTGCACAGGAAGCAGTCTCATAGGTGACCGATGATATCCAGGTTATGTGCACAGGAAACAGTCTCATAGATGACTGATGATATTCAGGTTATGTGCACAGGAAGCAGGCTCATAGGTGACTGATGATATCCAGGTTATGTGCACCGGAAACAGTCTCATAGATGACTGATGATATCCAGGTTATGTGCACAGGAAGCAGTCTCATAGATGAATGATGATATCCAAGTTATGTGCACAGGAAACAGTCTCATAGATAACTGATGATGTCTGGGTTATGCGAGAACAGGAAAAAGCCTCATAGATAACTGATGATGTCTGGGTTATGCGAGAACAGGAAAAAGCCTCATAGTTAACTGATGATATCCAGGTTATGTGTACAGGAAACAGCCTCATAGATAACTGATGATGTCTGGGTTATGTCAGAACAGGAAACAGCCTCATAGATAACTGATGATGTCTGGGTTATGTCAGAAAAGGAAACAGCCTCATAGATAACTGATGATGTCTAGGTTATGCGAGAACAGGAAAAAGCCTCATAAATAACTGATGATGTCCGGGTTATTCGAGAACAGGAAACAGCCTCAAAGAAAACTGATAATGTCTGGGTTATGTGAGAACAGTAAACAGCCTCAAAGATAACTGATAATGTCTGGGTTATGCGAGAACAGGAAAAAGCCTCATAGAAAACTGATGATGTCCAGGTTATGCCAGAACAGGAAAAAGCCTCATAGATAACTGATGATGTCCAGGTTATGCCAGAACAGGAAACAGCCTCAAAGATAACTGATGATATCCAGGTTATGTGCACAGGAAACAGTCTCATAGATGACTGATGATATCCAGGTTATGTGCACAGGAAACAGTCTCATAGATGACTGATGATATCCAGGTTATGTGCACAGGAAACAGTCTCATAGATGACTGATGATATCCAGGTTATGTGCACAGGAAACTGTCTCATAGATGACTGATGATATCCAGGTTATGTGCACAGGAAACAGTCTCATAGATGACTGATGATATCCAGGTTATGTGCACAGGAAACAGTCTCATAGATGACTTATATCCAGGTTATGTTCACAGGAAACAGTCTCATAGATGACTGATGATATCCAGGTTATGTTCACAGGAAACAGTCTCGTAGATGCCTGATGATATCCAGGTTATGCGCACAGGAAACAGTCTCATAGATGACTGATGATATCCAGGTTATGTGTACAGGATGCAGTCTCATAGGTGACTGATTATATCCAGGTTATGTGCACAGGAAACAGTCTCATAGATGACTGATATCCAGGTTATGTGCACAGGAAACAGTCTCATAGATGACTGATAATATCCAGGTTATGCGCACAGGAAACTGTCTCATACATGACTGATGATATCCAGGTTATGTTCACAGGAAACAGTCTCGTAGATGACTGATGATATCCAGGTTATTCGCACAGGAAACAGTTTCATAGATGACTGATGATATCCAGGTTATGTGCACAGGAAGCAGTCTCATAGGTGACTGATGATATTCAGGTTAAGTGCACAGGAAACAGTCTCATAGGTGACTGATATCCAGGTTATGCGCACAGGAAACAGTCTCATAGATGACTGATGATATCCAGGTTATGCGCACAGGAAACAGTCTCATAGATGACTGATGATATCCAGGTTATGCGCACAGGAAACAGTCTCATAGATGACTGATGATATCCAGGTTTTTCGCACAGGAAACAGTCTCATAGATGACTGATGATATCCAGGTTATGTGCACAGGAAGCAGTCTCATAGGTGACTGATGATATTCAGGTTATGTGCACAGGAAACAGTCTCATAGATGACTGATATCCAGGTTATGCGCACAGGAAACAGTCTCATAGGTGACTGATGATATCCAGGTTATGTGCACAGGAAACAGTCTCATAGATGACTGTTGATATCCAGGTTATGTGCACAGGAAGCAGTCTTATAGATGACTGATGATATCCAGGTTATGCGCACAGGAAACTGTCTCATAGATGACTGATATCCAGGTTATGCGCACAGGAAACAGTCTCATAGATGACTGATGATATCCAGGTTATGCGCACAGGAAACAGTCTCATAGATGACTGATGATATGCAGGTTATGTTCACAGGAAACAGTCTCGTAGATGACTGATGATATCCAGGTTATTCGCACAGGAAACAGTCTCATAGATGACTGATGATATCCAGGTTATGTGCACAGGAAGCAGTCTCATAGGTGACTGATGATATCCAGGTTATGTGCACAGGAAACAGTCTCATAGATGACTGATGATATCCAGGTTATGTGCACAGGAAGCAGTCTCATAGGTGACCGATGATATCCAGGTTATGTGCACAGGAAACAGTCTCATAGATGACTGATGATATTCAGGTTATGTGCACAGGAAGCAGGCTCATAGGTGACTGATGATATCCAGGTTATGTGCACCGGAAACAGTCTCATAGATGACTGATGATATCCAGGTTATGTGCACAGGAAGCAGTCTCATAGATGAATGATGATATCCAAGTTATGTGCACAGGAAACAGTCTCATAGATAACTGATGATGTCTGGGTTATGCGAGAACAGGAAAAAGCCTCATAGATAACTGATGATGTCTGGGTTATGCGAGAACAGGAAAAAGCCTCATAGTTAACTGATGATATCCAGGTTATGTGTACAGGAAACAGCCTCATAGATAACTGATGATGTCTGGGTTATGTCAGAACAGGAAACAGCCTCATAGATAACTGATGATGTCTGGGTTATGTCAGAAAAGGAAACAGCCTCATAGATAACTGATGATGTCTAGGTTATGTGAGAACAGTAAACAGCCTCAAAGAAAACTGATAATGTCTGGGTTATGTGAGAACAGTAAACAGCCTCAAAGAAAACTGATAATGTCTGGGTTATGTGAGAACAGTAAACAGCCTCAAAGATAACTGATAATGTCTGGGTTATGCCAGAACAGGAAAAAGCCTCATAGATAACTGATGATGTCCAGGTTATGCCAGAACAGGAAACAGCCTCAAAGATAACTGATGATATCCAGGTTATGTGCACAGGAAACAGTCTCATAGATGACTGATGATATCCAGGTTATGTGCACAGGAAACAGTCTCATAGATGACTGATGATATCCAGGTTATGTGCACAGGAAACTGTCTCATAGATGACTGATGATATCCAGGTTATGTGCACAGGAAACAGTCTCATAGATGACTGATGATATCCAGGTTATGTGCACAGGAAACAGTCTCATAGATGACTTATATCCAGGTTATGTTCACAGGAAACAGTCTCATAGATGACTGATGATATCCAGGTTATGTTCACAGGAAACAGTCTCGTAGATGCCTGATGATATCCAGGTTATGCGCACAGGAAACAGTCTCATAGATGACTGATGATATCCAGGTTATGTGTACAGGATGCAGTCTCATAGGTGACTGATTATATCCAGGTTATGTGCACAGGAAACAGTCTCATAGATGACTGATATCCAGGTTATGTGCACAGGAAACAGTCTCATAGATGACTGATAATATCCAGGTTATGCGCACAGGAAACTGTCTCATACATGACTGATGATATCCAGGTTATGTTCACAGGAAACAGTCTCGTAGATGACTGATGATATCCAGGTTATTCGCACAGGAAACAGTTTCATAGATGACTGATGATATCCAGGTTATGTGCACAGGAAGCAGTCTCATAGGTGACTGATGATATTCAGGTTAAGTGCACAGGAAACAGTCTCATAGGTGACTGATATCCAGGTTATGCGCACAGGAAACAGTCTCATAGATGACTGATGATATCCAGGTTATGCGCACAGGAAACAGTCTCATAGATGACTGATGATATCCAGGTTATGCGCACAGGAAACAGTCTCATAGATGACTGATGATATCCAGGTTATTCGCACAGGAAACAGTCTCATAGATGACTGATGATATCCAGGTTATGTGCACAGGAAGCAGTCTCATAGGTGACTGATGATATTCAGGTTATGTGCACAGGAAACAGTCTCATAGATGACTGATATCCAGGTTATGCGCACAGGAAACAGTCTCATAGGTGACTGATGATATCCAGGTTATGTGCACAGGAAACAGTCTCATAGATGACTGTTGATATCCAGGTTATGTGCACAGGAAGCAGTCTTATAGATGACTGATGATATCCAGGTTATGCGCACAGGAAACTGTCTCATAGATGACTGATATCCAGGTTATGCGCACAGGAAACAGTCTCATAGATGACTGATGATATCCAGGTTATGCGCACAGGAAACAGTCTCATAGATGACTGATGATATGCAGGTTATGTTCACAGGAAACAGTCTCGTAGATGACTGATGATATCCAGGTTATTCGCACAGGAAACAGTCTCATAGATGACTGATGATATCCAGGTTATGTGCACAGGAAGCAGTCTCATAGGTGACTGATGATATCCAGGTTATGTGCACAGGAAACAGTCTCATAGATGACTGATGATATCCAGGTTATGTGCACAGGAAGCAGTCTCATAGGTGACCGATGATATCCAGGTTATGTGCACAGGAAACAGTCTCATAGATGACTGATGATATTCAGGTTATGTGCACAGGAAGCAGGCTCATAGGTGACTGATGATATCCAGGTTATGTGCACCGGAAACAGTCTCATAGATGACTGATGATATCCAGGTTATGTGCACAGGAAGCAGTCTCATAGATGAATGATGATATCCAAGTTATGTGCACAGGAAACAGTCTCATAGATAACTGATGATGTCTGGGTTATGCGAGAACAGGAAAAAGCCTCATAGATAACTGATGATGTCTGGGTTATGCGAGAACAGGAAAAAGCCTCATAGTTAACTGATGATATCCAGGTTATGTGTACAGGAAACAGCCTCATAGATAACTGATGATGTCTGGGTTATGTCAGAACAGGAAACAGCCTCATAGATAACTGATGATGTCTGGGTTATGTCAGAAAAGGAAACAGCCTCATAGATAACTGATGATGTCTAGGTTATGCGAGAACAGGAAAAAGCCTCATAAATAACTGATGATGTCCGGGTTATTCGAGAACAGGAAACAGCCTCAAAGAAAACTGATAATGTCTGGGTTATGTGAGAACAGTAAACAGCCTCAAAGATAACTGATAATGTCTGGGTTATGCGAGAACAGGAAAAAGCCTCATAGAAAACTGATGATGTCCAGGTTATGCCAGAACAGGAAAAAGCCTCATAGATAACTGATGATGTCCAGGTTATGCCAGAACAGGAAACAGCCTCAAAGATAACTGATGATATCCAGGTTATGTGCACAGGAAACAGTCTCATAGATGACTGATGATATCCAGGTTATGTGCACAGGAAACAGTCTCATAGATGACTGATGATATCCAGGTTATGTGCACAGGAAACAGTCTCATAGATGACTGATGATATCCAGGTTATGTGCACAGGAAACTGTCTCATAGATGACTGATGATATCCAGGTTATGTGCACAGGAAACAGTCTCATAGATGACTGATGATATCCAGGTTATGTGCACAGGAAACAGTCTCATAGATGACTTATATCCAGGTTATGTTCACAGGAAACAGTCTCATAGATGACTGATGATATCCAGGTTATGTTCACAGGAAACAGTCTCGTAGATGCCTGATGATATCCAGGTTATGCGCACAGGAAACAGTCTCATAGATGACTGATGATATCCAGGTTATGTGTACAGGATGCAGTCTCATAGGTGACTGATTATATCCAGGTTATGTGCACAGGAAACAGTCTCATAGATGACTGATATCCAGGTTATGTGCACAGGAAACAGTCTCATAGATGACTGATAATATCCAGGTTATGCGCACAGGAAACTGTCTCATACATGACTGATGATATCCAGGTTATGTTCACAGGAAACAGTCTCGTAGATGACTGATGATATCCAGGTTATTCGCACAGGAAACAGTTTCATAGATGACTGATGATATCCAGGTTATGTGCACAGGAAGCAGTCTCATAGGTGACTGATGATATTCAGGTTAAGTGCACAGGAAACAGTCTCATAGGTGACTGATATCCAGGTTATGCGCACAGGAAACAGTCTCATAGATGACTGATGATATCCAGGTTATGCGCACAGGAAACAGTCTCATAGATGACTGATGATATCCAGGTTATGCGCACAGGAAACAGTCTCATAGATGACTGATGATATCCAGGTTATTCGCACAGGAAACAGTCTCATAGATGACTGATGATATCCAGGTTATGTGCACAGGAAGCAGTCTCATAGGTGACTGATGATATTCAGGTTATGTGCACAGGAAACAGTCTCATAGATGACTGATATCCAGGTTATGCGCACAGGAAACAGTCTCATAGGTGACTGATGATATCCAGGTTATGTGCACAGGAAACAGTCTCATAGATGACTGTTGATATCCAGGTTATGTGCACAGGAAGCAGTCTTATAGATGACTGATGATATCCAGGTTATGCGCACAGGAAACTGTCTCATAGATGACTGATATCCAGGTTATGCGCACAGGAAACAGTCTCATAGATGACTGATGATATCCAGGTTATGCGCACAGGAAACAGTCTCATAGATGACTGATGATATGCAGGTTATGTTCACAGGAAACAGTCTCGTAGATGACTGATGATATCCAGGTTATTCGCACAGGAAACAGTCTCATAGATGACTGATGATATCCAGGTTATGTGCACAGGAAGCAGTCTCATAGGTGACTGATGATATCCAGGTTATGTGCACAGGAAACAGTCTCATAGATGACTGATGATATCCAGGTTATGTGCACAGGAAGCAGTCTCATAGGTGACCGATGATATCCAGGTTATGTGCACAGGAAACAGTCTCATAGATGACTGATGATATTCAGGTTATGTGCACAGGAAGCAGGCTCATAGGTGACTGATGATATCCAGGTTATGTGCACCGGAAACAGTCTCATAGATGACTGATGATATCCAGGTTATGTGCACAGGAAGCAGTCTCATAGATGAATGATGATATCCAAGTTATGTGCACAGGAAACAGTCTCATAGATAACTGATGATGTCTGGGTTATGCGAGAACAGGAAAAAGCCTCATAGATAACTGATGATGTCTGGGTTATGCGAGAACAGGAAAAAGCCTCATAGTTAACTGATGATATCCAGGTTATGTGTACAGGAAACAGCCTCATAGATAACTGATGATGTCTGGGTTATGTCAGAACAGGAAACAGCCTCATAGATAACTGATGATGTCTGGGTTATGTCAGAAAAGGAAACAGCCTCATAGATAACTGATGATGTCTAGGTTATGCGAGAACAGGAAAAAGCCTCATAAATAACTGATGATGTCCGGGTTATTCGAGAACAGGAAACAGCCTCAAAGAAAACTGATAATGTCTGGGTTATGTGAGAACAGTAAACAGCCTCAAAGATAACTGATAATGTCTGGGTTATGCGAGAACAGGAAAAAGCCTCATAGAAAACTGATGATGTCCAGGTTATGCCAGAACAGGAAAAAGCCTCATAGATAACTGATGATGTCCAGGTTATGCCAGAACAGGAAACAGCCTCAAAGATAACTGATGATATCCAGGTTATGTGCACAGGAAACAGTCTCATAGATGACTGATGATATCCAGGTTATGTGCACAGGAAACAGTCTCATAGATGACTGATGATATCCAGGTTATGTGCACAGGAAACAGTCTCATAGATGACTGATGATATCCAGGTTATGTGCACAGGAAACTGTCTCATAGATGACTGATGATATCCAGGTTATGTGCACAGGAAACAGTCTCATAGATGACTGATGATATCCAGGTTATGTGCACAGGAAACAGTCTCATAGATGACTTATATCCAGGTTATGTTCACAGGAAACAGTCTCATAGATGACTGATGATATCCAGGTTATGTTCACAGGAAACAGTCTCGTAGATGCCTGATGATATCCAGGTTATGCGCACAGGAAACAGTCTCATAGATGACTGATGATATCCAGGTTATGTGTACAGGATGCAGTCTCATAGGTGACTGATTATATCCAGGTTATGTGCACAGGAAACAGTCTCATAGATGACTGATATCCAGGTTATGTGCACAGGAAACAGTCTCATAGATGACTGATAATATCCAGGTTATGCGCACAGGAAACTGTCTCATACATGACTGATGATATCCAGGTTATGTTCACAGGAAACAGTCTCGTAGATGACTGATGATATCCAGGTTATTCGCACAGGAAACAGTTTCATAGATGACTGATGATATCCAGGTTATGTGCACAGGAAGCAGTCTCATAGGTGACTGATGATATTCAGGTTAAGTGCACAGGAAACAGTCTCATAGGTGACTGATATCCAGGTTATGCGCACAGGAAACAGTCTCATAGATGACTGATGATATCCAGGTTATGCGCACAGGAAACAGTCTCATAGATGACTGATGATATCCAGGTTTTTCGCACAGGAAACAGTCTCATAGATGACTGATGATATCCAGGTTATGTGCACAGGAAGCAGTCTCATAGGTGACTGATGATATTCAGGTTATGTGCACAGGAAACAGTCTCATAGATGACTGATATCCAGGTTATGCGCACAGGAAACAGTCTCATAGGTGACTGATGATATCCAGGTTATGTGCACAGGAAACAGTCTCATAGATGACTGTTGATATCCAGGTTATGTGCACAGGAAGCAGTCTTATAGATGACTGATGATATCCAGGTTATGCGCACAGGAAACTGTCTCATAGATGACTGATATCCAGGTTATGCGCACAGGAAACAGTCTCATAGATGACTGATGATATCCAGGTTATGCGCACAGGAAACAGTCTCATAGATGACTGATGATATGCAGGTTATGTTCACAGGAAACAGTCTCGTAGATGACTGATGATATCCAGGTTATTCGCACAGGAAACAGTCTCATAGATGACTGATGATATCCAGGTTATGTGCACAGGAAGCAGTCTCATAGGTGACTGATGATATCCAGGTTATGTGCACAGGAAACAGTCTCATAGATGACTGATGATATCCAGGTTATGTGCACAGGAAGCAGTCTCATAGGTGACCGATGATATCCAGGTTATGTGCACAGGAAACAGTCTCATAGATGACTGATGATATTCAGGTTATGTGCACAGGAAGCAGGCTCATAGGTGACTGATGATATCCAGGTTATGTGCACCGGAAACAGTCTCATAGATGACTGATGATATCCAGGTTATGTGCACAGGAAGCAGTCTCATAGATGAATGATGATATCCAAGTTATGTGCACAGGAAACAGTCTCATAGATAACTGATGATGTCTGGGTTATGCGAGAACAGGAAAAAGCCTCATAGATAACTGATGATGTCTGGGTTATGCGAGAACAGGAAAAAGCCTCATAGTTAACTGATGATATCCAGGTTATGTGTACAGGAAACAGCCTCATAGATAACTGATGATGTCTGGGTTATGTCAGAACAGGAAACAGCCTCATAGATAACTGATGATGTCTGGGTTATGTCAGAAAAGGAAACAGCCTCATAGATAACTGATGATGTCTAGGTTATGTGAGAACAGTAAACAGCCTCAAAGAAAACTGATAATGTCTGGGTTATGTGAGAACAGTAAACAGCCTCAAAGAAAACTGATAATGTCTGGGTTATGTGAGAACAGTAAACAGCCTCAAAGATAACTGATAATGTCTGGGTTATGCCAGAACAGGAAAAAGCCTCATAGATAACTGATGATGTCCAGGTTATGCCAGAACAGGAAACAGCCTCAAAGATAACTGATGATATCCAGGTTATGTGCACAGGAAACAGTCTCATAGATGACTGATGATATCCAGGTTATCTGCACAGGAAACAGTCTCATAGATGACTGATGATATCCAGGTTATGTGCACAGGAAACAGTCTCATAGATGACTGATGATATCCAGGTTATGCGCACAGGAAACAGTCTCATAGGTGACTGATGATATCCAGGTTATGTTCACAGGAAACAGTCTCGTAGATGACTGATGATATCCAGGTTATGCGCACCGGAAACAGTCTCGTAGATGCCTGATGATATCCAGGTTATGCGCACCGGAAACAGTCTCATAGATGACTGATGATATCCAGGTTATGTGTACAGGATGCAGTCTCATAGGTGACTGATTATATCCAGGTTATGTGCACAGGAAACAGTCTCATAGATGACTGATATCCAGGTTATGTGCACAGGAAACAGTCTCATAGATGACTGATAATATCCAGGTTATGCGCACAGGAAACTGTCTCATACATGACTGATGATATCCAGGTTATGTTCACAGGAAACAGTCTCGTAGATGACTGATGATATCCAGGTTATTCTCACAGGAAACAGTTTCATAGATGACTGATGATATCCATGTTATGTGCACAGGAAGCAGTCTCATAGGTGACTGATGATATTCAGGTTAAGTGCACAGGAAACAGTCTCATAGGTGACTGATATCCAGGTTATGCGCACAGGAAACAGTCTCATAGATGACTGATGATATCCAGGTTATGCGCACAGGAAACAGTCTCATAGATGACTGATGATATCCAGGTTATGTTCATAGGAAACAGTCTCGTAGATGACTGATGATATCCAGGTTATTCGCACAGGAAACAGTCTCATAGATGACTGATGATATCCAGGTTATGTGCACAGGAAGCAGTCTCATAGGTGACTGATGATATTCAGGTTATGTGCACAGGAAACAGTCTCATAGATGACTGTTGATATCCAGGTTATGTGCACAGGAAGCAGTCTCATAGATGACTGATGATATCCAGGTTATGCGCACAGGAAACAGTCTCATAGATGACTGATGATATCCAGGTTATGCGCACAGGAAACTGTCTCATAGATGACTGATGATATTCAGGTTATGTGCACAGGAAACAGTCTCGTAGATGACTGATATCCAGGTTATGTGCACAGGAAACAGTCTCATAGATGACTGATGATATCCAGGTTATGTGCACAGGAAACAGTCTCATAGATGACTGATGATATCCAGGTTATGTGCACAGGAAACAGTCTCATAGATGACTGATGATATCCAGGTTATGTGCACAGAAAACTGTCTGATAGATGACTGATGATATCCAGGTTAAGTGCACAGGAAACAGTCTCATAGGTGACTGATATCCAGGTTATGCGCACAGGAAACAGTCTCATAGATGACTGATGATATCCAGGTTATGCGCACAGGAAACAGTCTCATAGATGACTGATGATATCCAGGTTATGTTAATAGGAAACAGTCTCGTAGATGACTGATGATATCCAGGTTATTCGCACAGGAAACAGTCTCATAGATAACTGATGATATCCAGGTTATGTGCACAGGAAGCAGTCTCATAGGTGACTGATGATATCCAGGTTATGTGCACAGGAAACAGTCTCATAGATGACTGATGATATCCAGGTTATGTGCACAGGAAGCAGTCTCATAGGTGACTGATGATATCCAGGTTATGTGCACAGGAAACAGTCTCATAGATGACTGTTGATATCCAGGTTATGTGCACAGGAAGCAGTCTCATAGATGACTGATGATATCCAGGTTATGTGCACAGGAAACAGTCTCATATGTGACTGATGATATCCAGGTTATGTTCACAGGAAACAGTCTCATAGATGACTGATGATATCCAGGTTATGTGCACAGGAAGCAGTCTCATAGGTGACTGATGATATCCAGGTTATGTGCACAAGAAACAGTCTCATAGATGACTGTTGATATCCAGTTTATGTGCACAGGAAGCAGTCTCATAGATAACTGATGATGTCTAGGTTATGCGAGAACAGGAAATAGCCTCATAAATAACTGATGATGTCCGGGTTATTCGAGAACTGGAAACAGCCTCAAAGATAACTGATAATGTCTGGGTTATGTGAGAACAGGAAACAGCCTCAAAGATAACTGATGATGTCTGGGTTATGCGAGAACAGGAAAAAGCCTCATAGAAAACTGATGATGTCCAGGTTATGCCAGAACAGGAAAAAGCCTCATAGATAACTGATGATGTCCAGGTTTTGCCAGAACAGGAAACAGCCTCATAGATAACTGATGATATCCAGGTTATGTGCACAGGAAACAGTCTCATAGATGACTGATATCCAGGTTATGTGCACAAGAAGCAGTTTCATAGATGACTGATATCCAGGTTATGTGCACAAGAAGCAGTTTCATAGATGACTGATATCCAGGTTATGTGCACAAGAAGCAGTCTCATAGATGACTGATGATGGACCTAATTAGCAGTATTTGCAATCCTTTTGGATCGCATGCTGGGGACCACCCACCCATCGCTGGGCAAGGATAGCGATTTGCGATCCAACCTGAATTAGCCCCGATATCCATGTTATGCGCGCAAGAATCTCATAGATAACTACTGCGCTCTTGCAGATAGCTAATACTGAAATTCATACAGGAAAACTTGCCAGGAAGCTCTTAGGTGCACCAATATGCAAATGCAAATTCTGACTTGCTGAGAACAGTTGAAGTCCAAACATAAAGTATCCAAACCCTGGAAATAACAAATAGATCCAATTAGCTGGAAAGTAACTTGAAACAGGTACACATCGGTGAAAGTCTCAAGGAGAGAAGGAATCATTGACCAGGGTCTTGCAGAGGGCGGCTGTCACAGAGTAACAATCGCAGGTGTAGACTTAAAGATCTGGCCCTGAACACACAGTGGAGTAGGTACAAATAAAAAGTCCCAGGTGCAGCACACAGCTGAGACCTCCAAGAAGACAATACTACTGGCAGAGCAGAGGTACTGCACAGGATCATGAGAGTACCCCTTCCCAAAGAGTAGATTCCAGGAACTCTCAAATTCATATTTTCCATTTTTTTCCTTCTTTTGACACCGGAAACAAACATGGGACCCCATATGAAACAACTTGAATTGTCCACAAGCTTCCTGGGCAGATGTTCTTTGAGAAAGTCTCATGGCCAGGTAGATTATACAGTACACAGGACCCCTCAAGTTGTAGAGGGAAACCTAGGGAGGCAGAAACAACCCTCACAGGAAACTGACAGTGCGGTTTAGGACCTCCAAAAACAGGAGATTTAGGAGGATCTGGCATGGACAGAAAATAAAGGCCAGTGATTGATCAGCCAAATGTTCCCACTGGAACTGTATTCTGCAGATACACAGAGTTATAGAAAGCAGACAAGACAGTAAATGCATTTAAATATGCGGTAATATCGATTTGTTCAAGTGGCTGTGATATCCAGGGCTTCATCCTCCCTTTCAGGCTGGATACAATCAGGACATCCCTGGCCATGCATGGGTCCAGGGCAGCTGTCTGTGCGTCAAATCACACCATCATTAGGCCACAGACAGAGAACAAAGGCAGGAAAACCACTTCCAAATTAACAAATTGACAGCGGCACCCCCCCCCCCCCAGCAGCACATCCCCACCTCACTGACAGCAGCACCCCCCCCCCCCCCCCCTCACTGGCAGCGGCACATCCCCCACCTCACTGACAGCAGCACATCACCGCCTCACTGACAGCGGCACACCCCCACCTCACTGACAGCGGCACATCCCCCACCTCACTGACAGCAGCACATCCCCCACCTCACTGACAGCAGCACATCCCCACCTCACTGACAGCGGCACATCCCCACCTCACTGACAGCAGCACATACCCCACCTCACTGACAGCGGCACACCCTCACCTCACTGACAGCGGCACATCCCCCACCTCACTGACAGCAGTACATCCCCCACCTCACTGACAGCGGCACACCCTCACCTCACTAACAGCAGTACATCCCCACCTCACTGACAGCGGCACATCCCCCACCTCACTGACAGCGGCACATCCCCCACCTCACTGACAGCGGCACACCCTCACCTCACTGACAGCGGCACATCCCCCACCTCACTGACAGCGGCACATCCCCACCTCACTAACAGCGGCACATCCCCCACCTCACTGACAGCGGCACATCCCCCACCTCACTGACAGCAGCACATCCCCCACCTCACTGACAGCAGCACATCCCCACCTCACTGACAGCGGCACATCCCCACCTCACTGACAGCGGCACATCCCCCACCTCACTGACAGCAGCACATCCCCACCTCACTGACAGCAGCACCTCCCTGCCTCACTGACAGCAGCACATCCCCACCTCACTGACAGCAGCACATCCTCCCCTCACTGACAGCGGCACATCCCCACCTCACTGACAGCGGCACATCCCCCACCTCACTGACAGCAGCACATCCTCCCCTCACTGATAGCAGCACATCCCCACCTCACTAACAGCAGTACATCCCCACCTCACTGACAGCGGCACATCCCCCACCTCACTGACAGCGGCACATCCCCCACCTCACTGACAGCGGCACACCCTCACCTCACTGACAGCGGCACATCCCCCACCTCACTGACAGCGGCACATCCCCACCTCACTAACAGCGGCACATCCCCCACCTCACTGACAGCGGCACATCCCCCACCTCACTGACAGCAGCACATCCCCCACCTCACTGACAGCAGCACATCCCCACCTCACTGACAGCGGCACATCCCCACCTCACTGACAGCGGCACATCCCCCACCTCACTGACAGCAGCACATCCCCACCTCACTGACAGCAGCACCTCCCTGCCTCACTGACAGCAGCACATCCCCACCTCACTGACAGCAGCACATCCTCCCCTCACTGACAGCGGCACATCCCCACCTCACTGACAGCGGCACATCCCCCACCTCACTGACAGCAGCACATCCTCCCCTCACTGATAGCAGCACATCCCCACCTCACTGACAGCGGCACA
Organism: Pseudophryne corroboree; assembly: GCF_028390025.1. NCBI lineage: Eukaryota > Metazoa > Chordata > Amphibia > Anura > Myobatrachidae > Pseudophryne > Pseudophryne corroboree. The sequence continues at coordinate 13,749 of NW_026968028.1, read as the reverse complement.
TCCCCACCTCACTGACAGCGGCACATCCCCCACCTCACTGACAGCAGCACATCCCCACCTCACTGACAGCGGTACATCCCCCACCTCACTGACAGCGGTACATCCCCCACCTCACTGACAGCAGCACATCCCCACCTCACTGACAGCGGTACATCCCCCACCTCACTGACAGCGGTACATCCCCCACCTCACTGACAGCAGCACATCCCCACCTCACTGACAGCAGCACATCCCCACCTCACTGACAGCAGCACATCCCCACCTCACTGACAGCAGCACATCCCCACCTCACTGACAGCAGCACATCCCGTCTCACTGACAGCAGCACATCCCCACCTCACTGACAGCGGTACATCCCCCACCTCACTGACAGCGGCACATCCCCACCTCACTGACAGCGGCACATCCCCCACCTCACTGACAGCAGCACATCCCCACCTCACTGACAGCGGCACATCCCCCACCTCACTGACAGCGGCACATCCCCACCTCAATGACAGCAGCACATCCTCACCTCACTGACAGCAGCACATCCCCACCTCACTGACAGCAGCACATCCCCCACCTCACTGACAGCGGCACATCCCCACCTCACTGACAGCGGCACATCCCCCACCTCACTGACAGCGGCACATCCCCACCTCACTGACAGCGGTACATCCCCCACCTCACTGACAGCAGCACATCCCCACCTCACTGACAGCGGTACATCCCCCACCTCACTGACAGCGGTACATCCCCCACCTCACTGACAGCAGCACATCCCCACCTCACTGACAGCGGTACATCCCCCACCTCACTGACAGCGGCACATCCCCACCTCACTGACAGCGGCACATCCCCCACCTCACTGACAGCAGCACATCCCCACCTCACTGACAGCGGCACATCCCCCACCTCACTGACAGCGGCACATCCCCACCTCACTGACAGCAGCACATCCCCACCTCACTGACAGCAGCACATCCCCCACCTCACTGACAGCAGCACATCCCCCACCTCACTGACAGCGGCACATCCCCACCTCACTGACAGCGGCACATCCCCCACCTCACTGACAGCGGCACATCCCCACCTCAATGACAGCAGCACATCCTCACCTCACTGACAGCAGCACAACCCCACCTCACTGACAGCAGCACATCCTCACCTCAATGACAGCAGCACATCCTCACCTCACTGACAGCAGCACATCCTCACCTCACTGACAGCGGCACCCCCCCACCTCACTGACAGCGGCACACCCTCACCTCACTGACAGCGGCACATCCTCACCTCACTGACAGCGGCACATCCTCACCTCACTGACAGCGGTACACCCCCCACCTCACTGACAGCGGTACATCCCCACCTCACTGACAGCGGCACATCCCCACCTCACTGACAGCGGCACATCCTCACCTCACTGACAGCGGCACATCCCCACCTCACTGACAGCGGCACATCCCCGCCTCACTGACAGCGGCACATCCCCCACCTCACTGACAGCGGCACATCCCCCACCTCACTGACAGCGGCACATCCTCCCCTCACTGACAGCGGCACACCCCCACCTCACTGACTGCGGCACACCCCCACCTCACTGACAGCGGCACACCCCCACCTCACTGACAGCGGCACATCCCCACCTCACTGACAGCGGCACATCCCCCACCTCACTGACAGAGGCACATCCCCACCTCACTGACAGCGGCACACCCCCACCTCACTGACAGCGGCACATCCCCACCTCACTGACAGCGGCACATCCCCACCTCACTGACAGCGGCACATCCCCCACCTCACTGACAGAGGCACATCCCCACCTCACTGACAGCGGCACACCCCCACCTCACTGACAGCGGCACACCCCCACCTCACTGACAGAGGCACATCCCCACCTCACTGACAGCGGCACACCCCCACCTCACTGACAGCGGCACACCCCCACCTCACTGACAGCGGCACACCCCCACCTCACTGACAGCGGCACATCCCCACCTCACTGACAGCGGCACATCCCCACCTCACTGACAGCGGCACATCCCCACCTCACTGACAGCGGCACATCCCCCACCTCACTGACAGCAGCACATCCCCACCTCACTGACAGCAGCACATCCCCACCTCACTGACAGCATCACATCCCCACCTCACTGACAGCAGCACATCCTCACCTCACTGACAGCAGCACATCCTCACCTCACTGACAGCAGCACATCCCCACCTCACTGACAGCAGCACATCCTCACCTCACTGACAGCAGCACATCCCCACCTCACTGACAGCAGCACATCCTCACCTCACTGACAGCAGCACATCCCCACCTCACTGACAGCAGCACATCCTCACCTCACTGACAGCAGCACATCCCCACCTCACTGACAGCAGCACACCCCCGCCTCACTGACAGCAGCACATCCCCACCTCAATGACAGCAGCACATCCCCACCTCACTGACAGCAGCACATCCTCACCTCCCTGACAACAGCACATCCCCACCTCACTGACAGCAGCACATCCTCACCTCCCTGACAGCGGCACACCCCCACCTCACTGACAGCGGCACATCCCCACCTCACTGACAGCGGCACATCCCCACCTCACTGACAGCGGCACATCCCCACCTCACTGACAGCGGCACATCCTCACCTCCCTGACAGCGGCACACCCCCACCTCACTGACAGCGGCACATCCCCACCTCACTGACAGCAGCACATCCCCACCTCACTGACAGCAGCACATCCCCACCTCAATGACAGCAGCACATCCCCACCTCACTGACAGCAGCACATCCCCACCTCAATGACAGCAGCACATCCCCACCTCACTGACAGCAGCACATCCCCACCTCACTGACAGCAGCACATCCCCACCTCACTGACAGCAGCACATCCCCACCTCACTGACAGCAGCACATCCCCGCCTCACTGACAGCAGCACATCCCCGCCTCACTGACAGCGGCACATCCCCACCTCACTGACAGCGGCACATCCCCACCTCACTGACAGCAGCACATCCCCACCTCCCTGACAGCGGCACCCCCCCACCTCACTGACAGCGGTACACCCCCACCTCACTGACAGCGGCACCCCCCCACCTCACTGACAGCGGTACCCCCCCACCTCACTGACAGCGGTACACCCCCACCTCACTGACAGCGGCACATCCCCACCTCACTGACAGCAGCACATCCCCGCCTCACTGACAGCAGCACATCCCCACCTCACTGACAGCGGCACATCCCCACCTCACTGACAGCAGCACATCCCCACCTCAATGACAGCAGCACATCCCCACCTCCCTGACAGCGGCACCCCCCCACCTCACTGACAGCGGTACACCCCCACCTCACTGACAGCGGCACCCCCCCACCTCACTGACAGCGGTACCCCCCCACCTCACTGACAGCGGTACACCCCCACCTCACTGACAGCAGCACATCCCCGCCTCACTGACGGCTGCACATCCCCGCCTCACTGACGGCTGCACATCCCCGCCTCACTGACGGCTGCACATCCCCGCCTCACTGACGGCTGCACATCCCCGCCTCACTGACAGCATCACATCCCCGCCTCACTGACGGCTGCACATCCCCGCCTCACTGACGGCTGCACATCCCCGCCTCACTGACGGCTGCACATCCCCGCCTCACTGACGGCTGCACATCCCCGCCTCACTGACGGCTGCACATCCCCGCCTCACTGACAGCATCACATCCCCGCCTCACTGACGGCTGCACATCCCCGCCTCACTGACAGCATCACATCCCCGCCTCACTGACGGCTGCACATCCCCGCCTCACTGACAGCATCACATCCCCGCCTCACTGACAGCAGCACATCCCCACCTCACTGACAGCAGCACATCCTCACCTCACTGACAGCAGCACATCCTCACCTCACTGACAGCAGCACATCCCCGCCTCACTGACAGCAGCACATCCCCGCCTCACTGACAGCAGCACATCCCCGCCTCACTGACAGCAGCACATCCCCGCCTCACTGACAGCAGCACATCCCCGCCTCACTGACGGCAGCACATCCCCGCCTCACTGACGGCTGCACATCCCCGCCTCACTGACGGCTGCACATCCCCGCCTCACTGACGGCTGCACATCCCCGCCTCACTGACAGCGGCACCCCCCCACCTCACTGACAGCGGTACACCCCCACCTCACTGACAGCGGCACCCCCCCACCTCACTGACAGCGGTACCCCCCCACCTCACTGACAGCGGTACACCCCCACCTCACTGACAGCGGCACATCCCCACCTCACTGACAGCAGCACATCCCCGCCTCACTGACAGCAGCACATCCCCACCTCACTGACAGCGGCACATCCCCACCTCACTGACAGCAGCACATCCCCACCTCAATGACAGCAGCACATCCCCACCTCCCTGACAGCGGCACCCCCCCACCTCACTGACAGCGGTACACCCCCACCTCACTGACAGCGGCACCCCCCCACCTCACTGACAGCGGTACCCCCCCACCTCACTGACAGCGGTACACCCCCACCTCACTGACAGCAGCACATCCCCGCCTCACTGACGGCTGCACATCCCCGCCTCACTGACGGCTGCACATCCCCGCCTCACTGACGGCTGCACATCCCCGCCTCACTGACGGCTGCACATCCCCGCCTCACTGACAGCATCACATCCCCGCCTCACTGACGGCTGCACATCCCCGCCTCACTGACAGCATCACATCCCCGCCTCACTGACGGCTGCACATCCCCGCCTCACTGACAGCATCACATCCCCGCCTCACTGACAGCAGCACATCCCCACCTCACTGACAGCAGCACATCCCCACCTCACTGACAGCAGCACATCCTCACCTCACTGACAGCAGCACATCCTCACCTCACTGACAGCAGCACATCCCCGCCTCACTGACAGCAGCACATCCCCGCCTCACTGACAGCAGCACATCCCCGCCTCACTGACAGCAGCACATCCCCGCCTCACTGACAGCAGCACATCCCCGCCTCACTGACGGCAGCACATCCCCGCCTCACTGACGGCTGCACATCCCCGCCTCACTGACGGCTGCACATCCCCGCCTCACTGACGGCTGCACATCCCCGCCTCACTGACGGCTGCACATCCCCGCCTCACTGACAGCATCACATCCCCGCCTCACTGACAGCAGCACATCCCCGCCTCACTGACAGCAGCACATCCCCGCCTCACTGACAGCAGCACATCCCCGCCTCACTGACAGCAGCACATCCCCGCCTCACTGACGGCTGCACATCCCCGCCTCACTGACGGCAGCACATCCCCGCCTCACTGACGGCTGCACATCCCCGCCTCACTGACGGCTGCACATCCCCGCCTCACTGACGGCTGCACATCCCCGCCTCACTGACGGCTGCACATCCCCGCCTCACTGACAGCAGCACATCCCCACCTCACTGACAGCGGCACATCCTCACCTCACTGACAACAGCACATCCCCACCTCACTGACAGCAGCACATCCTCACCTCACTGACAGCAGCACATCCCGTCTCACTGACAGCAGCACATCCCCGCCTCACTGACAGCAGCACATCCCCACCTCACTGACAGCGACACATCCCCACCTTACTGACAGCAACACATCCCCGCCTCACTGACAGCAGCACATCCCCACCTTACTGACAGCAACACATCCTCACCTCACTGACAACAGCACATCCCCACCTCACTGACAGCAGCACATCCTCACCTCACTGACAGCAGCACATCCCGTCTCACTGACAGCAGCACATCCCCGCCTCACTGACAGCAGCACATCCCCACCTCACTGACAGCGACACATCCCCACCTTACTAACAGCAACACATCCCCGCCTCACTGACAGCAGCACATCCCCGCCTCACTGACAGCAGCACATCCCCACCTCACTGACAGCAGCACATCCCCACCTTACTGACAGCAACACATCCCCGCCTCACTGACAGCAGCACATCCCCACCTCACTGACAGCGGCACACCCCCACCTCACTGACAGCGGCACATCCCCCACTTCACTGACAGCGGCACATCCCCGTCTCACTGACAGCAGCACATCCCCCACCTCACTGACAGCAGCACATCCCCCACCTCACTGACAGCGGCACATCCCCCACCTCACTGACAGCGGCACACTCCCACCTCACTGACAGCGGCACCCCCCCACCTCACTGACAGCGGCACCCCCCCACCTCACTGACAGCGGCACATCCCCGCCTCACTGACTGTGGCACACCCCCGCCTCACTGACTGTGGTACACCCCGCCTCACTGACTGCGGCACACCCCCGCCTCATTGACAGCAGCACATCCACACCTCACTGACAGCATCACATCCCCGCCTCACTGACAGCAGCACATCCCCGCCTCACTGACGGCTGCACATCCCCACCTCAATGACAGCAACACATCCCCGCCTCACTGACAGCAGCACATCCCCACCTTACTGACAGCAGCACATCCCCACCTCACTGACAGCAGCACATCCCCACCTCACTGACAGCAGCACATCCCCACCTCACTGACAGCAACACATCCCCCACCTCACTGACAGCGGCACATCCCCCACCTCACTGACAGCAACACATCCCCACCTTACTGACAGCAGCACATCCCCACCTCACTGACAGCAACACATCCCCACCTTACTGACAGCAGCACATCCCCACCTCACTGACAGCAACACATCCCCACCTCACTGACAGCGGCACACCCCCACCTCACTGACAGCGGCACATCCCCCACTTCACTGACAGCGGCACATCCCCGTCTCACTGACAGCAGCACATCCCCCACCTCACTGACAGCAGCACATCCCCCACCTCACTGACAGCGGCACATCCCCACCTCACTGACAGCGGCACACTCCCACCTCACTGACAGCGGCACCCCCCCACCTCACTGACAGCAGCACATCCCCACCTCACTGACAGCGGCACATCCCCACCTCACTGACAGCGGCACATCCCCACCTCACTGACAGCGGCACATCCCCGCCTCACTGACAGCAGCACATCCACACCTCACTGACAGCGGCACAGCCCCGCCTCACTGACAGCAGCACACACCCCCTCACTGACAGCAGCACATCCCGTCTCACTGACAGCAGCACATCCCCCACCTCACTGACAGCAGCACATCCCCACCTCACTGACAGCAGCACATCCCGTCTCACTGACAGCAGCACATCCCCACCTCACTGACAGCAGCACATCCCCACCTCACTGACAGCAGCACATCCCGTCTCACTGACAGCAGCACATCCCCCACCTCACTGACAGCAGCACATCCCCCACCTCACTGATAGCTGCACATCCCCACCTCACTGACAGCAGCACATCCCCCACCTCACTGATAGCTGCACATCCCCACCTCACTGACAGCAGCACATCCCCACCTCACTGACAGCAGCACATCCCCGCCTCACTGACAGCAGCACATCCCCACCTTACTGACAGCAGCACATCCCCACCTCACTGACAGCAGCACATCCCCACCTCACTGACAGCAGCACATCCCCACCTCACTGACAGCAGCACATCCCGTCTCACTGACAGCAGCACATCCCCACCTCACTGACAGCAGCACATCCCCCACCTCACTGATAGCTGCACATCCCCACCTCACTGACAGCAGCACATCCCCACCTCACTGACAGCAGCACATCCCGTCTCACTGACAGCAGCACATCCCCACCTCACTGACAGCAGCACATCCCGTCTCACTGATAGCTGCACATCCCCACCTCACTGACAGCAGCACATCCCCACCTCACTGACAGCAGCACATCCCGTCTCACTGACAGCTGCACATCCTCACCTCACTGACAGCAACACATCCCCACCTCACTGACAGCGGCACACCCCCACCTCACTGACAGCAGCACATCCCCACCTCACTGACAGCAGCACATCCCCACCTCAATGATAGCTGCACATCCCCACCTCACTGACAGCAGCACATCCCCACCTCACTGACAGCAGCACATCCCGTCTCACTGACAGCAGCACATCCCCACCTCACTGACAGCAGCACATCCCGTCTCACTGATAGCTGCACATCCCCACCTCACTGACAGCAGCACATCCCCACCTCACTGACAGCAGCACATCCCGTCTCACTGACAGCTGCACATCCCCACCTCACTGACAGCAGCACATCCCCACCTCACTGACAGCAGCACATCCCGTCTCACTGATAGCTGCACATCCCCACCTCACTGACAGCAGCACATCCCCACCTCACTGACAGCAGCACATCCCGTCTCACTGATAGCTGCACATCCCCACCTCACTGACAGCAGCACATCCCCACCTCACTGACAGCAGCACATCCCGTCTCACTGACAGCAGCACATCCCCACCTCACTGACAGCAGCACATCCCACCTCACTGACAGCAGCACATCCCCACCTCACTGACAGCAGCACATCCCCCACCTCACTGATAGCAGCACATCCCCACCTCACTGACAGCGGCACATCCCCACCTTACTGACAGCGGCACATCCCCACCTCACTGACAGCAGCACATCCCCCACCTTACTGACAGCAGCACATCCCACCTCACTGACAGCGGCACATCCCCACCTCACTGACAGCGGCACACCCTCACCTCACTGACAGCAGTACATCCCCACCTCACTGACAGCAGCACATCCCCACCTCACTGACAGCAGCACATCCTCACCTCACTGACAGCAGCACATCCCCACCTCACTGACAGCAGCACATCCCCACCTCACTGACAGCAGCACATCCCACCTCACTGACAGCGGCACACCCTCACCTCACTGACAGCAGCACATCCCCCACCTCACTGACAGCATCACATCCCCAGAAACACCCACTTCCTGTCAATCACAGTACGATCACCAGAACGATGAAAAATCCTCGTTATGCCGTGAGTAAAATACCTAACTTTTGTGTAAAATAACTAAGCGCATGCGCAGTAAGCGACTAATCGCAGTATAGCAAAAATCCTCAATGAGCGACCAACTCGGAATGACCCCCATGGTTTTGCCCAATTGCTAACTAACCTGCATAAGGCCCATTGAGTAGATTTTTCGGATACTGTTGGACTGAAATTAAAACTCTTTTTTCTTCTGCAGACGATGGGAGGGGGGAGATCCAGGAGTTTCCAATCAGAAGACTCCAACCACAATGCTTCTGATGCCGGACAGAAAGTTCCACAGCTTTGGATTTGCTGCTCGGGATTTCTACCATGACCTAGACCCCAGCGAGTCCAAGCACTGGCTGTACTTTGAGAAATTTAAGATGAAGCTGCACAGCAGTACGGTAAGTGTCTCCATAATGCCCACTTACAGTACTTAACCCTTTCTGATAATAGACTATAGATCAGTGCTGGCCATTAGGGACTCAGGGACAGATGTATTAATTCTGGAGACGGCATAAGGAAGTGATAAGTGCAAGGTATTAAACGGACCAGCCAATCAGATCAAATATGCAAATTGGCAGTTAGGAGCTGACTTGCTGGTGCGGTTATCACCTTGCACTTATCACTGGTTTATCACTTCCTTATGCCGTCTCCAGGTTAATACATCTGTCCCTCAGTTACAAGACGGACAAGAGGCAGAAAGTAATAGAAAGGGAAAATGAATAAGCAGTGAGGGGAGAGGGAGAGGATTACACAGTGACAGGATCTCTGAGGGGATACACAATAAACACTGAGGGGAGAGGGAGAGGATTACACAGTGACAGGAGCTCTGAGGGGAATCACAATAAGCAGTGAGGGGAGAGGGAGAGGATAACACAGTGACAGGATCTCTGAGGGGAATCACAATAAGCAGTGAGGGGAGAGGGAGAGGATTACACAGTGACAGGAGCTCTGAGGGGAATCACAATAAGCAGTGAGGGGAGAGGGAGAGGATTACACAGTGACAGGATCTCTGAGGGCAATCACAATAAGCAGTGAGGGGAGAGGGAGAGGATTACACAGTGACAGGATCTCTGAGGGGAATCACAATAAACACTGAGGGGAGAGGGAGAGGATAACACAGTGACAGGATCTCTGAGGGGAATCACAATAAGTAGTGAGGGGAGAGGGAGAGGATTACACAGTGACAGGATCTCTGAGGGGAATCACAGTAAGCAGTGAGGGGAGAGGGAGAGGATCACACAGTGACAGGATCTCTGAGGGGAATCACAGTAAGCAGTGAGGGGAGAGGGAGAGGATCACACAGTGACAGGATCTCTGAGGGGAATCACAGTAAGCAGTGAGGGGAGAGTGAGAGGATCATACAGTGACAGGATCTCTGAGGGGAATCACAACAAGCAGTGAGGGGGAGAGGATCACACAGTGACAGGATCTCTGAGGGGAATCACAGTAAGCAGTGAGGGGAGAGGGAGAGGATCACACAGTGACAGGATCTCTGAGGGGAATCACAATAAACACTGAGGGGAGAGGGAGAGGATTACACAGTGACAGGATCTCTGAGGGGATACACAATAAGCAGTGAGGGGAGAGGGAGAGGATCACACAGTGACAGGAGCTCTGAGGGGAATCACAGTAAGCAGTGAGGGGAGAGGGAGAGGATCACACAGTAACAGGATCTCTGAGGGGAATCACAATAAGCAGTGAGGGGAGAGGGAGAGGATTACACAGTGACAGGATCTCTGAGGGGAATCACAGTAAGCAGTGAGGGGAGAGGGAGAGGATCACACAGTGACAGGATCTCTGAGGGGAATCACAGTAAGCAGTGAGGGGAGAGGGAGAGGATCACACAGTGACAGGATCTCTGAGGGGAATCACAGTAAGCAGTGAGGGGAGAGTGAGAGGATCATACAGTGACAGGATCTCTGAGGGGAATCACAACAAGCAGTGAGGGGGAGAGGATCACACAGTGACAGGATCTCTGAGGGGAATCACAGTAAGCAGTGAGGGGAGAGGGAGAGGATCACACAGTGACAGGATCTCTGAGGGGAATCACAATAAACACTGAGGGGAGAGGGAGAGGATTACACAGTGACAGGATCTCTGAGGGGATACACAATAAGCAGTGAGGGGAGAGGGAGAGGATCACACAGTGACAGGAGCTCTGAGGGGAATCACAGTAAGCAGTGAGGGGAGAGGGAGAGGATCACACAGTGACAGGATCTCTGAGGGGAATCACAGTAAGCAGTGAGGGGAGAGGGAGAGGATCACACAGTGACAGGATCTCTGAGGGGAATCACAATAAGCAGTGAGGGGAGAGGGAGAGGATTACACAGTGACAGGATCTCTGAGGGCAATCACAATAAGCAGTGAGGGGAGAGGGAGAGGATTACACAGTGACAGGATCTCTGAGGGCAATCACAATAAACACTGAGGGGAGAGGGAGAGGATAACACAGTGACAGGATCTCTGAGGGGAATCACAATAAGCAGTGAGGGGAGAGGGAGAGGATTACACAGTGACAGGATCTCTGAGGGGAATCACAGTAAGCAGTGAGGGGAGAGGGAGAGGATCACACAGTGACAGGATCTCTGAGGGGAATCACAGTAAGCAGTGAGGGGAGAGGGAGAGGATCACACAGTGACAGGATCTCTGAGGGGAATCACAGTAAGCAGTGAGGGGAGAGTGAGAGGATCATACAGTGACAGGATCTCTGAGGGGAATCACAACAAGCAGTGAGGGGGAGAGGATCACACAGTGACAGGATCTCTGAGGGGAATCACAGTAAGCAGTGAGGGGAGAGGGAGAGGATCACACAGTGACAGGATCTCTGAGGGGAATCACAGTAAGCAGTGAGGGGAGAGTGAGAGGATCATACAGTGACAGGATCTCTGAGGGGAATCACAACAAGCAGTGAGGGGGAGAGGATCACACAGTGACAGGATCTCTGAGGGGAATCACAGTAAGCAGTGAGGGGAGAGGGAGAGGATCACACAGTGACAGGATCTCTGAGGGGAATCACAATAAACACTGAGGGGAGAGGGAGAGGATTACACAGTGACAGGATCTCTGAGGGGAATCACAATAAGCAGTGAGGGGAGAGGGAGAGGATCACACAGTGACAGGATCTCTGAGGGGAATCACAATAAACACTGAGGGGAGAGGGAGAGGATTACACAGTGACAGGATCTCTGAGGGGATACACAATAAACAGTGAGGGGAGAGGGAGAGGATCACACAGTGACAGGAGCTCTGAGGGGAATCACAGTAAGCAGTGAGGGGAGAGGGAGAGGATCACACAGTGACAGGATCTCTGAGGGGAATCACAGTAAGCAGTGAGGGGAGAGGGAGAGGATTACACAGTGACAGGATCTCTGAGGGGATACACAATAAACACTGAGGGGAGAGGTAGAGGATCACACAGTGACAGGATCTCTGAGGGGAATCACAATAAGCAGTGAGGGGGAGAGTGAGAGGATTACACAGTGACAGGATCTCTGAGGGGATACACAATAAACAGTGAGGGGAGAGGGAGAGGATCACACAGTGACAGGATCTCTGAGGAGAATCACAATAAGCAGTGAGGGGAGAGTGAGAGGAACACACAGTGACAGGATCTCTGAGGGGAATCACAATAAGCAGTGAGGGGAGAGGGAGAGGAACACACAGTGACAGGATCTCTGAGGGGAATCACAATAAGCAGTGAGGGGAGAGGGAGAGGATTACACATTGACAGGATCTCTGAGGGGAGTCACAATAAGCAGTGAGGGGGAGAGGGAGAGGATCACACAGTGACAGGATCTCTGAGGGGAATCACAATAAGCAGTGAGGGGGAGAGGGAGAGGATCACACAGTGACAGGATCTCTGAGGGGAATCACAGTAAGCAGTGAGGGGAGAGGGAGAGGATCACACAGTGACAGGATCTCTGAGGGGAATCACAATAAGCAGTGAGGGGAGAGGGAGAGGATTACACTGTGACAGGATCTCTGAGGGCAATCACAATAAGCAGTGAGGGAGAGTGAGAGGATCACACAGTGACAGGATCTCTGAGGGGAATCACAATAAGCAGTGAGGGGAGAGGGAGAGGATTACACAGTGACAGGATCTCTGAGGGGAATCACAATAAGCAGTGAGGGGAGAGGGAGAGGATTACACAGTGACAGGATCTCTGAGGGGAATCACAATAAGCAGTGAGGGGAGAGGGAGAGGATCACACAGTGACAGGATCTCTGAGGGGAATCACAATAAGCAGTGAGGGGAGAGGGAGAGGATCACACAGTGACAGGATCTCTGAGGGGAATCACAATAACCAGCTATATCAGGAATGCTGGGATGGACAGTACCAGCTATATCAGGAATGCTGGGATGGACAGTACCAGCTATATCAGGAATGCTGGGATGGACAGTACCTGCTATATCAGGAACGCTGGGATGAACAGTACCAGCTATATCAGGAATGCTGGGATGGAGAGTACCAGCTATATCAGGAATGCTGGGATGGACAGTACCAGCTATATCAGGAATGCTGGGATGGAGAGTACCAGCTATATCAGGAATGCTGGGATGGAAAATACCGGCTGTATCAGGAACGCTGGGATGGAGAGTACCAGCTATATCAGGAATGCTGGGATGGAGAGTACCAGCTATATCAGGAATGCTGGGATGGAGAGTACCAGCTATATCAGGAACCCTGGGATGGATAGTACCAGCTATATCAGGAATGCTGGGATGGAAAGTACCAGCTATATCAGGAACCCTGGGATGGATAGTACCAGCTATATCAGGAATGCTGGGATGGAGAGTACCGGCTGTATCAGGAACGCTGGGATGGACAGTACCAGCTATATCAGGAATGCTGGGATGGAG
>NW_026968027.1:0-139228 GCF_028390025.1 Pseudophryne corroboree | reverse complement strand
AATGAAAATTTCAAAAGTGCCCCAATTTCTGCTTTAAACTTTAGGTACTATCCTAAAATGTATCACTAAGGTGACAGAAGTTGATTTCAGGAGCATAATTTTTGACAGGAGCTTCAAACCGTTTTGTGGCATATGAGAAATTCCCTAAGCCCTGGAACTGTCGATTTTGGTCAAAAATGAAAATTTCAAAAGTGCCCCAATTTCTGCTTTAAACTTTAGGTACTATCCCAAAATGTATCACTAAGGTGACAGAAGTTGATTTCGGAGCATAATTTTTGAACAGGTCGCTTCAACCGTTTTGTGGCATATGAGAAATTGCCCTAAGCCCCGGACCTGTCGATTTTGGTCAAAAATGAAAATTTCAAAAGTGCCTCCAATTTCTGCTTTAACTTTAGGTACTATCCCAAAATGTATCACTAAGGTGACAGAAGTTGATTTCGGAGCATTATTTTTGAACAGGAGCTTCAACCGTTTTGTGGCATATGAGAAATTCCCTAAGCCCCGGACCTGTCGATTTTGGTCAAAAATGAAAATTTCAAAAGTGCCCCAATTTCTGCTTTAAACTTTAGGTACTATCCCAAAATGTTTCACTAAGGTGACAGAAGTTGATTTCGGAGCATCATTTTTGAACAGGAGCTTCAACCGTTATGTGGCATATGAGAAATTCCCTAAGCCCCGGACCTGTCGATTTTGGTCAAAAATGAAAACTTCAAAAGTGCCCCAATTTCTGCTTTAAACTTTAGGTACTATCCCAAAATGTATCACTAAGGTGACAGAAGTTGATTTCGGAGGCATCATTTTTGAACAGGAGCTTCAACCGTTATGTGGCATATGAGAAATTCCCTAAGCCCCGGACCTGTCAATTTTGGTCAAAAATGAAAATTTCAAAAGTGCCCCAATTTCTGCTTTAAACTTTAGGTACTATCCCAGAATGTATCACTAAGGTGACAGAAGTTGATTTCGGAGCATTATTTTTGAACAGGAGCTTCAACCGTTTTGTGGCATATGAGAAATTCCCTAAGCCCGACCTGTCGATTCTGGTCAAAAATGAAAATTTCAAATGTGCCCCAATTTCTGCTTTAAACTTTAGGTACTATCCCAAAATGTATCACTAAGGTGACAGAAGTTGATTTCGGAGCATCATTTTTGAACAGGAGCTTCAACCGTTATGTGGCATATGAGAAATTCCCTAAGCCCCGGACCTGTCGATTTTGGTCAAAAATGAAACTTCAAAAGTGCCCCAATTTCTGCTTTAAACTTTAGGTACTATCCCAAAATGTATCACTAAGTGACAGAAGTTGATTTCGGAGCATCATTTTTGAACAGGAGCTTCAAATGTTTGTGGCATATGAGAAATTCCCTAAGCCCCGGACCTGTCGATTTTGGTCAAAAATGAAAATATCAAAAGTGCCCCAATTTCATGCTTAAACTTTAGGTACTATCCAAAATGTATCACTAAGGTGACAGAAGTTGATTTCGGAGCATCATTTTTTAACAGGAGCTTCAACCGTTTTGTGGCATATGAGAAATTCCCTAAGCCCCGGACCTGTCGATTTTGGTCAAAAATGAAAATTTCAAAAGTGCCCCAATTTCTGCTTTAAACTTTAGGTACTATCCCAGAATGTATAACTAAGGTGACAGAAGTTGATTTCAGAGCATTATTTTTGAACAGGAGCTTCAACCGTTTTGTGGCATATGAGAAATTCCCTAAGCCCCGGACCTGTCGATTTTGGTCAAAATGAAAACTTCAAAAGTGCCCCAATTTCTGCTTTAAACTTTAGGTACTATCCCAAAATGTATCACTAAGGTGACAGAAGTTGATTTCGGAGCATCATTTTTGAACAGGAGCTACAAACGTTTTGTGGCATATGAGAAATTCCTAAGCCCCTCGGACCTGTCGATTTTGGTCAAAAATGAAAATATCAAAAGTGCCCCAATTTCTGCTTTAAACTTTAGGTTCTATCCCAAAATGTATCACTAAGGTGACAGAAGTTGATTTCGGAGCATCATTTTTGAACAGGAGCTTCAACTGTTTTGTGGCATATGAGAAATTCCCTAAGCCCGGACCTGTCGATTTTGGTCAAAAATGAAAATTTCAAAAGTGCCCAAATTTCTGCTTTAAACTTTAGGTACTATCCCAGAATGTATCACTAAGGTGACAGAAGTTATTTCGGAGCATTATTTTTGAACAGGAGCTTCAACCGTTTTGTGGCATATGAGAAATTCCCTAAGCCCCGGACCTGTCGATTTTGGTCAAAAATGAAAATTTCAAAAGTGCCCCAATTTCTGCTTTAAACTTTAGGTACTATCCAAAATGTAACACTAAGGTGACAGAAGTTGATTTCGGAGCATCATTTTGAACAGGAGCTTCAACCGTTATGTGGCATATGAGAAATTCCCTAAGCCCCGGACCTGTCGATTTTGGTCAAAAATGAAAACTTCAAAAGTGCCCCAATTTCTGCTTTTAAACTTTAGGTACTATCCCAAAATGTATCACTAAGGTGACAGAAGTTGATTTCGGAGCATCATTTTTTAACAGGAGCTTCAACCGTTTTGTGGCATATGAGAAATTCCCTAAGCCCCGGACCTGTCGATTTTGGTCAAAAATGAAAATTTCAAAAGTGCCCCAATTTCTGCTTTAAACTTTTGGTACTATCCCAGAATGTATCACTAAGGTGACAGAAGTTTATTTCAGAGCATTATTTTTGAACAGGAGCTTCAACCGTTTTGTGGCATATGAGAAATTCCCTAAGCCCCGGACCTGTCGATTTTGGTCAAAAATGAAAACTTCAAAAGTGCCCCAATTTCTGCTTTAAACTTTAGGTACTATCCCAAAATGTATCACTAAGGTGACAGAAGTTGATTTCGGAGCATCATTTTTGAACAGGAGCTTCAACCGTTTTGTGGCATATGAGAAATTCCCTAAGCCCGGACCTGTCGATTCTGGTCAAAATGAAAATTTCAAATGTGCCCCAATTTCTGCTTTAAACTTTAGGTACTATCCCAAAATGTATCACTAAGGTGACAGAAGTTGATTTCGGAGCATCATTATTGAACAGGAGCTTCAACCGTTTTGTGGCATATGAGAAATTCCCTAAGCCCGGACCTGTCGATTTTGGTCAAAAAATGAAAATTTCAAAAGTGCCCCAATTTCTGCTTTAAACTTTAGGTACTATCCCAAAATGTATCACTAAGGTGACAGAAGTTGATTTCGGAGCATCATTTTTGAACAGGAGCTTCAACCGTTTTTGTGGCATTATGAGAAATTCCTTAAGCCCCGGACTTGTCGATTTTGGTCAAAAATGAAAACTTCAAAAGTGCCCCAATTCTGCTTTAAACTTTAGGTACTATCCAAAATGTATCACTAAGGTGACAGAAGTTGATTTCGGAGCATCATTTTTGAACAGGAGGCTTCAACCGTTTTGTGGGCATATGAGAAATTCCCTAAGCCCGGACCTGTCAATTTTGGTCAAAAATGAAAATTTCAAAAGTGCCCAATTTCTGCTTTAAACTTTAGGTACTATCCCAGAATGTATCACTAAGGTGACAGAAGTTGATTTCGGAGCATTATTTTTGAACAGGAGCTTCAACCGTTTTGTGGCATATGAGAAATTCCCTAAGCCCCGGACCTGTCGATTTTGGTCAAAAATGAAAATATCAAAAGTGCCCCAATTTCTGCTTTAAACTTTAGGTACTATCCAAAATGTATCACTAAGGTGACAGAAGTTGATTTCGGAGCATCATTTTTGAACAGGAGCTTCAAACGTTTTGTGGCATATGAGAAATTCCTAAGCCCCGGAACTGTCGATTTTGGTCAAAAATGAAAATATCAAAGTGCCCCAATTTCTGCTTTAAACTTTAGGTAATATCCCAAAATGTATCACTAAGGTGACAGAAGTTGATTTCGGAGCATCATTTTGAACAGGAGCTTCAACCGTTTTGTGGCATATGAGAAATTCCCTAAGCCCCGGACCTGTCGATTTTGGCCAAAAATGAAAATTTCAAAAGTGCCCCAATTCTGCTTTAAACTTTAGGTACTATCCCAAAATGAATCACCAAGGTGACAGAAGTTTTTTTCGGTGCATCATTTTTGAACAGGAGCTTCAAACTTTTGTGGCATATGAGAAATTCCCTAAGCCCCGGACCTGTTGATTTTGGTCAAAAATGAAAATATCAAAAGTGCCCCAATTTCTGCTTTAAACTTTATGTACTATCCCAAAATGTATCACTAAGGTGACAGAAGTTGATTTCGGAGCATCATTTTGAACAGGAGCTTCAACGTTTTGTGGCATATGAGAAATTCCCCTAAGCCCCGGACCTGTCGATTTTGGTCAAAAATGAAAATTTCAAAAGTGCCCCAATTTCTGCTTTAAACTTTAGGTACTATCCCAGAATGTATCACTAAGGTGACAGAAGTTGATTTCGGAGCATCATTTTTGAACAGGAGCTTCAACCGATTTGTGGCATATGAGAAATTCCCTAAGCCCCGGACCTGTCGATTTTGGTCAAAAATGAAAACTTCAAAAGTGCCCCAATTTCTGCTTTAAACTTTAGGTACTATCCCAAAATGTATCACTAAGTGACAGAAGTTGATTTCGGAGCATCATTTTTGAACAGGAGCTTCAACCGTTATGTGGCATATGAGAAATTCCCTAAGCCCCGAACCTGTCGATTTTGATCAAAAATGAAAATTCAAAAGTGCCCCAATTCTGCTTTAAACTTTAGGTACTATCCCAAAATGTATCACTAAGGTGACAGAAGTTGATTTCGGAGCATCATTATTGAACAGGAGCTTCAACCGTTTTGTGGCATATGAGAAATTCCCTAAGCCCCGGACCTGTCGATTTGGTCAAAAATGAAAATTTCAAAAGTGCCCCAATTTCTGCTTTAAACTTTAGGTACTATCCTAAAATGTATCACTAAAGGTGACAGAAGTTGATTTCGGAGCATCATTTTTGAACAGGAGCTTCAAACGTTTTGTGGCATATGAGAAATTCCCTAAGCCCCTGGACCTGTCGATTTTGGTCAAAAATGAAAATATCAAAAGTGCCCCAATTTCTGCTTTAAACTTTAGGTACTATCCCAAAATGTATCACTAAGGTGACAGAAGTTGATTTCGGAGCATCATTTTTGAACAGGAGCTTCAACCGTTTTGTGGCATATGAGAAATTCCCTAAGCCCCGGACCTGTCGATTTTGGTCAAAATGAAAACTTCAAAAGTGCCTCAATTTCTGCTTTAAACTTAGGTACTATCCCAAAATGTATCACTAAGGTGACAGAAGTTGATTTCGGAGCATTATTTTTGAACAGGAGCTTCAACCGTTTGTGGCATATGAGAAATTCCCTAAGCCCCGGACCTGTCGATTTTGGTCAAAAATGAAAATTTCAAAAGTGCCCCAATTTCTGCTTTAAACTTAGGTACTATCCCAAAATGTTTCACTAAGGTGACAGAAGTTGATTTCGGAGCATCATTTTTGAACAGGAGCTTCAACCGTTATGTGGCATATGAGAAATTCCCTAAGCCCCGGACCTGTCGATTTTGGTCAAAATGAAAACTTCAAAAGTGCCCCAATTTCTGCTTTAAACTTTAGGTACTATCCCAAAATGTATCACTAAGGTGACAGAAGTTGATTTCGGAGCATCATTTTGAACAGGAGCTTCAACCGTTATGTGGCATATGAGAAATTCCCTAAGCCCCGGACCTGTCAATTTTGGTCAAAAATGAAAATTTCAAAAGTGCCCCAATTTCTGCTTTAAACTTTAGGTACTATCCCAGAATGTATCACTAAGGTGACAGAAGTTGATTTCGGAGCATTATTTTTGAACAGGAGCTTCAACCGTTTTGTGGCATATGAGAAATTCCCTAAGCCCCGGACCTGTCGATTTTGGTCAAAAATGAAAATTCAAAGTGCCTCAATTTCTGCTTTAAACTTTAGGTACTATCCCAAAATGTATCACTAAGGTGACAGAAGTTGATTTCGGAGCATCATTTTTGAACAGGAGCTTCAACCGTTTTGTAGCATATGAGAAATTCCCTAAGCCCCGGACCTGTCGATTTTGGTCAAAAATGAAAATATCAAAAGTGCCCCAATTTCTGCTTTAAACTTTAGGTACTATCCCAAAATGTATCACTAAGGTGACAGAACTTGATTTCGGAGCATCATTTTTGAACAGGAGCTTCAACCGTTTTGTAGCATATGAGAAATTCCCTAAGCCCCGGACCCGTCAATTTTGGTCAAAAATGAAAATATCAAAAGTGCCCCAATTTCTGCTTTAAACTTTAGGTACTATCCCAAAATGTATCACTAAGGTGACAGAAGTTGATTTCGGAGCATCATTTTTGAACAGGAGCTTCAACCGTTTTGTGGCATATGAGAAATTCCCTAAGCCCGGACCTGTCGATTCTGGTCAAAAATGAAAATTTCAAATGTGCCCCAATTTCTGCTTTAAACTTTAGGTACTATCCCAAAATGTATCACTAAGGTGACAGAAGTTGATTTCGGAGCATCATTTTTGAACAGGAGCTTCAACCGTTATGTGGCATATGAGAAATTCCCTAAGCCCCTGACCTGTCGATTTTGGTCATAAATGAAAACTTCAAAAGTGCCCCAATTTCTGCTTTAAACTTTAGGTACTATCCCAAAATGTATCACTAAGGTGACAGAAGTTGATTTCGGAGCATCATTTTTGAACAGGAGCTTCAAACGTTTTGTGGCATATGAGAAATTCCCTAAGCCCCGGACCTGTCGATTTTGGTCAAAAATGAAAATATCAAAAGTGCCCCAATTTCTGCTTTAAACTTTAGGTACTATCCCAAAATGTATCACTAAGGTGACAGAAGTTGATTTCGGAGCATCATTTTTGAACAGGAGCTTCAACCGTTTTGTGGCATATGAGAAATTCCCTAAGCCCCGGACCTGTCGATTTTGGTCAAAAATGAAAACTTCAAAAGTGCCCCAATTTCTTCTTTAAACTTTAGGTACTATCCCAAAATGTATCACTAAGGTGACAGAAGTTGATTTCGGAGCATCATTTTTGAACAGGAGCTTCAACCGTTTTGTGGCATATGAGAAATTCCCTAAGCCCCGGACCTGTCAATTTTGGTCAAAAATGAAAATTTCAAAAGTGCCCCAATTTCTGCTTTAAACTTTAGGTACTATCCCAGAATGTATCACTAAGGTGACAGAAGTTGATTTCGGAGCATTATTTTTGAACAGGAGCTTCAACCGTTTTGTGGCATATGAGAAATTCCCTAAGCCCCGAACCTGTCGATTTTGGTCAAAAATGAAAATTTCAAAAGTGCCCCAATTTCTGCTTTAAACTTTAGGTACTATCCCAAAATGTAACACTAAGGTGACAGAAGTTGATTTCGGAGCATCATTTTTGAACAGGAGCTTCAACCGTTATGTGGCATATGAGAAATTCCCTAAGCCCCGGACCTGTCGATTTTGGTCAAAAATGAAAACTTCAAAAGTGCCCCAATTTCTGCTTTAAACTTTAGGTACTATCCCAAAATGTATCACTAAGGTGACAGAAGTTGATTTCGGAGCATCATTTTTGAACAGGAGCTTCAACCGTTTTGTGGCATATGAGAAATTCCCTAAGCCCCGGACCTGTCAATTTTGGTCAAAAATGAAAACTTCAAAAGTGCCCCAATTTCTGCTTTAAACTTTAGGTACTATCCCAAAATGTATCACTAAGGTGACAGAAGTTGATTTCGGAGCATCATTTTTGAACAGGAGCTTCAACCGTTTTGTGGCATATGAGAAATTCCCTAAGCCCGGACCTGTCGATTCTGGTCAAAAATGAAAATTTCAAATGTGCCCCAATTTCTGCTTTAAACTTTAGGTACTATCCCAAAATGTATCACTAAGGTGACAGAAGTTGATTTCGGAGCATCATTTTTGAACAGGAGCTTCAACCGTTATGTGGCATATGAGAAATTCCCTAAGCCCCGGACCTGTCGATTTTGGTCAAAAATGAAAACTTCAAAAGTGCCCCAATTTCTGCTTTAAACTTTAGGTACTATCCCAAAATGTATCACTAAGGTGACAGAAGTTGATTTCGGAGCATCATTTTTGAACAGGAGCTTCAAATGTTTTGTGGCATATGAGAAATTCCCTAAGCCCCGGACCTGTCGATTTTGGTCAAAAATGAAAATATCAAAAGTGCCCCAATTTCTGCTTTAAACTTTAGGTACTATCCCAAAATGTATCACTAAGGTGACAGAAGTTGATTTCGGAGCATCATTTTTTAACAGGAGCTTCAACCGTTTTGTGGCATATGAGAAATTCCCTAAGCCCCGGACCTGTCGATTTTGGTCAAAAATGAAAATTTCAAAAGTGCCCCAATTTCTGCATTAAACTTTAGGTACTATCCCAGAATGTATCACTAAGGTGACAGAAGTTGATTTCAGAGCATTATTTTTGAACAGGAGCTTCAACCGTTTTGTGGCATATGAGAAATTCCCTAAGCCCCGGACCTGTCGATTTTGGTCAAAAATGAAAACTTCAAAAGTGCCCCAATTTCTGCTTTAAACTTTAGGTACTATCCCAAAATGTATCACTAAGGTGACAGAAGTTGATTTCGGAGCATCATTTTTGAACAGGAGCTACAAACGTTTTGTGGCATATGAGAAATTCCCTAAGCCCCGGACCTGTCGATTTTGGTCAAAAATGAAAATATCAAAAGTGCCCCAATTTCTGCTTTAAACTTTAGGTTCTATCCCAAAATGTATCACTAAGGTGACAGAAGTTGATTTCGGAGCATCATTTTTGAACAGGAGCTTCAACTGTTTTGTGGCATATGAGAAATTCCCTAAGCCCCGGACCTGTCGATTTTGGTCAAAAATGAAAATTTCAAAAGTGCCCAAATTTCTGCTTTAAACTTTAGGTACTATCCCAGAATGTATCACTAAGGTGACAGAAGTTATTTCGGAGCATTATTTTTGAACAGGAGCTTCAACCGTTTTGTGGCATATGAGAAATTCCCTAAGCCCCGGACCTGTCGATTTTGGTCAAAAATGAAAATTTCAAAAGTGCCCCAATTTCTGCTTTAAACTTTAGGTACTATCCCAAAATGTAACACTAAGGTGACAGAAGTTGATTTCGGAGCATCATTTTTGAACAGGAGCTTCAACCGTTATGTGGCATATGAGAAATTCCCTAAGCCCCGGACCTGTCGATTTTGGTCAAAAATGAAAACTTCAAAAGTGCCCCAATTTCTGCTTTAAACTTTAGGTACTATCCCAAAATGTATCACTAAGGTGACAGAAGTTGATTTCGGAGCATCATTTTTTAACAGGAGCTTCAACCGTTTTGTGGCATATGAGAAATTCCCTAAGCCCCGGACCTGTCGATTTTGGTCAAAAATGAAAATTTCAAAAGTGCCCCAATTTCTGCTTTAAACTTTTGGTACTATCCCAGAATGTATCACTAAGGTGACAGAAGTTTATTTCAGAGCATTATTTTTGAACAGGAGCTTCAACCGTTTTGTGGCATATGAGAAATTCCCTAAGCCCCGGACCTGTCGATTTTGGTCAAAAATGAAAACTTCAAAAGTGCCCCAATTTCTGCTTTAAACTTTAGGTACTATCCCAAAATGTATCACTAAGGTGACAGAAGTTGATTTCGGAGCATCATTTTTGAACAGGAGCTACAAACGTTTTGTGGCATATGAGAAATTCCCTAAGCCCCGGACCTGTCGATTTTGGTCAAAAATGAAAATATCAAAAGTGCCCCAATTTCTGCTTTAAACTTTAGGTACTATCCCAAAATGTATCACTAAGGTGACAGAAGTTGATTTCGGAGCATCATTTTTGAACAGGAGCTTCAACTGTTTTGTGGCATATGAGAAATTCCCTAAGCCCCGGACCTGTCGATTTTGGTCAAAAATGAAAATTTCAAAAGTGCCCAAATTTCTGCTTTAAACTTTAGGTACTATCCCAGAATGTATCACTAAGGTGACAGAAGTTATTTCGGAGCATTATTTTTGAACAGGAGCTTCAACCGTTTTGTGGCATATGAGAAATTCCCTAAGCCCCGGACCTGTCGATTTTGGTCAAAAATGAAAATTTCAAAAGTGCCCCAATTTCTGCTTTAAACTTTAGGTACTATCCCAGAATGTATCACTAAGGTGACAGAAGTTGATTTCGGAGCATCATTATTGAACAGGAGCTTCAACCGTTATGTGGCATATGAGAAATTCCCTAAGCCCCGGACCTGTCGATTTTGGTCAAAAATGAAAATTTCAAAAGTACCCCAATTTCTGCTTTAAACTTTAGGTACTATCCCAAAATGTATCACTAAGGTGACAGAAGTTGATTTCGGAGCATCATTTTTGAACAGGAGCTTCAACCGTTTTGTGGCATATGAGAAATTCCCTAAGCCCCGGACCTGTCGATTTTGGTCAAAAATGAAAATTTTAAAAGTGCCCAAATTTCTGCTTTAAACTTTAGGTACTATCCCAAAATGTATCACTAAGGTGACAGAAGTTGATTTCGGAGCATCATTTTTGAACAGGAGCTTCAAACATTTTGTGGCATATGAGAAATTCCCTAAGCCCCGGACCTGTCGATTTTGGTCAAAAATGAAAATATCAAAAGTGCCCCAATTTCTGCTTTAAACTTTAGGTACTATCCCAAAATGTATCACTAAGGTGACAGAAGTTGATTTCGGAGCATCATTTTTTAACAGGAGCTTCAACTGTTTTGTGGCATATGAGAAATTCCCTAAGCCCCGGACCTGTCGATTTTGGTCAAAAATGAAAATTTCAAAAGTGCCCAAATTTCTGCTTTAAACTTTAGGTACTATCCCAGAATGTATCACTAAGGTGACAGAAGTCATTTCGGAGCATTATTTTTGAACAGGAGCTTCAACCGTTTTGTGGCATATGAGAAATTCCCTAAGCCCCGGACCTGTCGATTTTGGTCAAAAATGAAAACTTCAAAAGTGCCCCAATTTCTGCTTTAAACTTTAGGTACTATCCCAGAATGTATCACTAAGGTGACAGAAGTTGATTTCGGAGCATCATTATTGAACAGGAGCTTCAACCGTTATGTGGCATATGAGAAATTCCCTAAGCCCCGGACCTGTCGATTTTGGTCAAAAATGAAAATATCAAAAGTGCCCCAATTTCTGCTTTAAACTTTAGGTACTATCCCAAAATGTATCACTAAGGTGACAGAAGTTGATTTCGGAGCATCATTTTTTAACAGGAGCTTCAACTGTTTTGTGGCATATGAGAAATTCCCTAAGCCCCGGACCTGTCGATTTTGGTCAAAAATGAAAATTTCAAAAGTGCCCCAATTTCTGCTTTAAACTTTAGGTACTATCCCAGAATGTATCACTAAGGTGACAGAAGTTATTTCGGAGCATTATTTTTGAACAGGAGCTTCAACCGTTTTGTGGCATATGAGAAATTCCCTAAGCCCCGGACCTGTCGATTTTGGTCAAAAATGAAAATTTCAAAAGTGCCCCAATTTCAGCTTTAAACTTTAGGTACTATCCCAGAATGTATCACTAAGGTGACAGAAGTTGATTTCGGAGCATTATTTTTGAACAGGAGCTTCAACCGTTTTGTGGCATATGAGAAATCCCCTAAGCCCCGGACCTGTCGATTTTGGTCAAAAATGAAAATTTCAAAAGTGCCCCAATTTCTGCTTTAAACTTTAGGTACTATCCCAAAATGTATCACTAAGGTGACAGAAGTTGATTTCGGAGCATCATTTTTGAACAGGAGCTTCAACCGTTATGTGGCATATGAGAAATTCCCTAAGCCCCGGACCTGTCGATTTTGGTCAAAAATGAAAACTTCAAAAGTGCCCCAATTTCTGCTTTAAACTTTAGGTACTATCCCAAAATGTATCACTAAGGTGACAGAAGTTGATTTCGGAGCATCATTTTTGAACAGGAGCTTCAACCGTTTTGTGGCATATGAGAAATTCCCTAAGCCCCGGACCTGTCAATTTTGGTCAAAAATGAAAATTTCAAAAGTGCCCCAATTTCTGCTTTAAACTTTAGGTACTATCCCAAAATGTATCACTAAGGTGACAGAAGTTGATTTCGGAGCATCATTTTTTAACAGGAGCTTCAACCGTTTTGTGGCATATGAGAAATTCCCTAAGCCCCGGACCTGTCGATTTTGGTCAAAAATGAAAATTTCAAAAGTGCCCCAATTTCTGCTTTAAACTTTAGGTACTATCCCAGAATGTATCACTAAGGTGACAGAAGTTGATTTCAGAGCATTATTTTTGAACAGGAGCTTCAACCGTTTTGTGGCATATGAGAAATTCCCTAAGCCCCGGACCTGTCGATTTTGGTCAAAAATGAAAACTTCAAAAGTGCCCCAATTTCTGCTTTAAACTTTAGGTACTATCCCAAAATGTATCACTAAGGTGACAGAAGTTGATTTCGGAGCATCATTTTTGAACAGGAGCTACAAACGTTTTGTGGCATATGAGAAATTCCCTAAGCCCCGGACCTGTCGATTTTGGTCAAAAATGAAAATATCAAAAGTGCCCCAATTTCTGCTTTAAACTTTAGGTTCTATCCCAAAATGTATCACTAAGGTGACAGAAGTTGATTTCGGAGCATCATTTTTGAACAGGAGCTTCAACTGTTTTGTGGCATATGAGAAATTCCCTAAGCCCCGGACCTGTCGATTTTGGTCAAAAATGAAAATTTCAAAAGTGCCCAAATTTCTGCTTTAAACTTTAGGTACTATCCCAGAATGTATCACTAAGGTGACAGAAGTTATTTCGGAGCATTATTTTTGAACAGGAGCTTCAACCGTTTTGTGGCATATGAGAAATTCCCTAAGCCCCGGACCTGTCGATTTTGGTCAAAAATGAAAATTTCAAAAGTGCCCCAATTTCTGCTTTAAACTTTAGGTACTATCCCAAAATGTAACACTAAGGTGACAGAAGTTGATTTCGGAGCATCATTTTTGAACAGGAGCTTCAACCGTTATGTGGCATATGAGAAATTCCCTAAGCCCCGGACCTGTCGATTTTGGTCAAAAATGAAAACTTCAAAAGTGCCCCAATTTCTGCTTTAAACTTTAGGTACTATCCCAAAATGTATCACTAAGGTGACAGAAGTTGATTTCGGAGCATCATTTTTTAACAGGAGCTTCAACCGTTTTGTGGCATATGAGAAATTCCCTAAGCCCCGGACCTGTCGATTTTGGTCAAAAATGAAAATTTCAAAAGTGCCCCAATTTCTGCTTTAAACTTTTGGTACTATCCCAGAATGTATCACTAAGGTGACAGAAGTTTATTTCAGAGCATTATTTTTGAACAGGAGCTTCAACCGTTTTGTGGCATATGAGAAATTCCCTAAGCCCCGGACCTGTCGATTTTGGTCAAAAATGAAAACTTCAAAAGTGCCCCAATTTCTGCTTTAAACTTTAGGTACTATCCCAAAATGTATCACTAAGGTGACAGAAGTTGATTTCGGAGCATCATTTTTGAACAGGAGCTACAAACGTTTTGTGGCATATGAGAAATTCCCTAACCCCCGGACCTGTCGATTTTGGTCAAAAATGAAAATATCAAAAGTGCCCCAATTTCTGCTTTAAACTTTAGGTACTATCCCAAAATGTATCACTAAGGTGACAGAAGTTGATTTCGGAGCATCATTTTTGAACAGGAGCTTCAACTGTTTTGTGGCATATGAGAAATTCCCTAAGCCCCGGACCTGTCGATTTTGGTCAAAAATGAAAATTTCAAAAGTGCCCAAATTTCTGCTTTAAACTTTAGGTACTATCCCAGAATGTATCACTAAGGTGACAGAAGTTATTTCGGAGCATTATTTTTGAACAGGAGCTTCAACCGTTTTGTGGCATATGAGAAATTCCCTAAGCCCCGGACCTGTCGATTTTGGTCAAAAATGAAAATTTCAAAAGTGCCCCAATTTCTGCTTTAAACTTTAGGTACTATCCCAGAATGTATCACTAAGGTGACAGAAGTTGATTTCGGAGCATCATTATTGAACAGGAGCTTCAACCGTTATGTGGCATATGAGAAATTCCCTAAGCCCCGGACCTGTCGATTTTGGTCAAAAATGAAAATTTCAAAAGTACCCCAATTTCTGCTTTAAACTTTAGGTACTATCCCAGAATGTATCACTAAGGTGACAGAAGTTGATTTCAGAGCATTATTTTTGAACAGGAGCTTCAACCGTTTTGTGGCATATGAGAAATTCCCTAAGCCCCGGACCTGTCGATTTTGGTCAAAAATGAAAACTTCAAAAGTGCCCCAATTTCTGCTTTAAACTTTAGGTACTATCCCAAAATGTATCACTAAGGTGACAGAAGTTGATTTCGGAGCATCATTTTTGAACAGGAGCTACAAACGTTTTGTGGCATATGAGAAATTCCCTAAGCCCCGGACCTGTCGATTTTGGTCAAAAATGAAAATATCAAAAGTGCCCCAATTTCTGCTTTAAACTTTAGGTTCTATCCCAAAATGTATCACTAAGGTGACAGAAGTTGATTTCGGAGCATCATTTTTGAACAGGAGCTTCAACTGTTTTGTGGCATATGAGAAATTCCCTAAGCCCCGGACCTGTCGATTTTGGTCAAAAATGAAAATTTCAAAAGTGCCCAAATTTCTGCTTTAAACTTTAGGTACTATCCCAGAATGTATCACTAAGGTGACAGAAGTTATTTCGGAGCATTATTTTTGAACAGGAGCTTCAACCGTTTTGTGGCATATGAGAAATTCCCTAAGCCCCGGACCTGTCGATTTTGGTCAAAAATGAAAATTTCAAAAGTGCCCCAATTTCTGCTTTAAACTTTAGGTACTATCCCAAAATGTAACACTAAGGTGACAGAAGTTGATTTCGGAGCATCATTTTTGAACAGGAGCTTCAACCGTTATGTGGCATATGAGAAATTCCCTAAGCCCCGGACCTGTCGATTTTGGTCAAAAATGAAAACTTCAAAAGTGCCCCAATTTCTGCTTTAAACTTTAGGTACTATCCCAAAATGTATCACTAAGGTGACAGAAGTTGATTTCGGAGCATCATTTTTTAACAGGAGCTTCAACCGTTTTGTGGCATATGAGAAATTCCCTAAGCCCCGGACCTGTCGATTTTGGTCAAAAATGAAAATTTCAAAAGTGCCCCAATTTCTGCTTTAAACTTTTGGTACTATCCCAGAATGTATCACTAAGGTGACAGAAGTTTATTTCAGAGCATTATTTTTGAACAGGAGCTTCAACCGTTTTGTGGCATATGAGAAATTCCCTAAGCCCCGGACCTGTCGATTTTGGTCAAAAATGAAAACTTCAAAAGTGCCCCAATTTCTGCTTTAAACTTTAGGTACTATCCCAAAATGTATCACTAAGGTGACAGAAGTTGATTTCGGAGCATCATTTTTGAACAGGAGCTACAAACGTTTTGTGGCATATGAGAAATTCCCTAAGCCCCGGACCTGTCGATTTTGGTCAAAAATGAAAATATCAAAAGTGCCCCAATTTCTGCTTTAAACTTTAGGTACTATCCCAAAATGTATCACTAAGGTGACAGAAGTTGATTTCGGAGCATCATTTTTGAACAGGAGCTTCAACTGTTTTGTGGCATATGAGAAATTCCCTAAGCCCCGGACCTGTCGATTTTGGTCAAAAATGAAAATTTCAAAAGTGCCCAAATTTCTGCTTTAAACTTTAGGTACTATCCCAGAATGTATCACTAAGGTGACAGAAGTTATTTCGGAGCATTATTTTTGAACAGGAGCTTCAACCGTTTTGTGGCATATGAGAAATTCCCTAAGCCCCGGACCTGTCGATTTTGGTCAAAAATGAAAATTTCAAAAGTGCCCCAATTTCTGCTTTAAACTTTAGGTACTATCCCAGAATGTATCACTAAGGTGACAGAAGTTGATTTCGGAGCATCATTATTGAACAGGAGCTTCAACCGTTATGTGGCATATGAGAAATTCCCTAAGCCCCGGACCTGTCGATTTTGGTCAAAAATGAAAATTTCAAAAGTACCCCAATTTCTGCTTTAAACTTTAGGTACTATCCCAAAATGTATCACTAAGGTGACAGAAGTTGATTTCGGAGCATCATTTTTGAACAGGAGCTTCAACCGTTTTGTGGCATATGAGAAATTCCCTAAGCCCCGGACCTGTCGATTTTGGTCAAAAATGAAAATTTTAAAAGTGCCCAAATTTCTGCTTTAAACTTTAGGTACTATCCCAAAATGTATCACTAAGGTGACAGAAGTTGATTTCGGAGCATCATTTTTGAACAGGAGCTTCAAACATTTTGTGGCATATGAGAAATTCCCTAAGCCCCGGACCTGTCGATTTTGGTCAAAAATGAAAATATCAAAAGTGCCCCAATTTCTGCTTTAAACTTTAGGTACTATCCCAAAATGTATCACTAAGGTGACAGAAGTTGATTTCGGAGCATCATTTTTTAACAGGAGCTTCAACTGTTTTGTGGCATATGAGAAATTCCCTAAGCCCCGGACCTGTCGATTTTGGTCAAAAATGAAAATTTCAAAAGTGCCCAAATTTCTGCTTTAAACTTTAGGTACTATCCCAGAATGTATCACTAAGGTGACAGAAGTCATTTCGGAGCATTATTTTTGAACAGGAGCTTCAACCGTTTTGTGGCATATGAGAAATTCCCTAAGCCCCGGACCTGTCGATTTTGGTCAAAAATGAAAACTTCAAAAGTGCCCCAATTTCTGCTTTAAACTTTAGGTACTATCCCAGAATGTATCACTAAGGTGACAGAAGTTGATTTCGGAGCATCATTATTGAACAGGAGCTTCAACCGTTATGTGGCATATGAGAAATTCCCTAAGCCCCGGACCTGTCGATTTTGGTCAAAAATGAAAATATCAAAAGTGCCCCAATTTCTGCTTTAAACTTTAGGTACTATCCCAAAATGTATCACTAAGGTGACAGAAGTTGATTTCGGAGCATCATTTTTTAACAGGAGCTTCAACTGTTTTGTGGCATATGAGAAATTCCCTAAGCCCCGGACCTGTCGATTTTGGTCAAAAATGAAAATTTCAAAAGTGCCCCAATTTCTGCTTTAAACTTTAGGTACTATCCCAGAATGTATCACTAAGGTGACAGAAGTTATTTCGGAGCATTATTTTTGAACAGGAGCTTCAACCGTTTTGTGGCATATGAGAAATTCCCTAAGCCCCGGACCTGTCGATTTTGGTCAAAAATGAAAATTTCAAAAGTGCCCCAATTTCAGCTTTAAACTTTAGGTACTATCCCAGAATGTATCACTAAGGTGACAGAAGTTGATTTCGGAGCATTATTTTTGAACAGGAGCTTCAACCGTTTTGTGGCATATGAGAAATCCCCTAAGCCCCGGACCTGTCGATTTTGGTCAAAAATGAAAATTTCAAAAGTGCCCCAATTTCTGCTTTAAACTTTAGGTACTATCCCAAAATGTATCACTAAGGTGACAGAAGTTGATTTCGGAGCATCATTTTTGAACAGGAGCTTCAACCGTTATGTGGCATATGAGAAATTCCCTAAGCCCCGGACCTGTCGATTTTGGTCAAAAATGAAAACTTCAAAAGTGCCCCAATTTCTGCTTTAAACTTTAGGTACTATCCCAAAATGTATCACTAAGGTGACAGAAGTTGATTTCGGAGCATCATTTTTGAACAGGAGCTTCAACCGTTTTGTGGCATATGAGAAATTCCCTAAGCCCCGGACCTGTCAATTTTGGTCAAAAATGAAAATTTCAAAAGTGCCCCAATTTCTGCTTTAAACTTTAGGTACTATCCCAAAATGTATCACTAAGGTGACAGAAGTTGATTTCGGAGCATCATTTTTTAACAGGAGCTTCAACCGTTTTGTGGCATATGAGAAATTCCCTAAGCCCCGGACCTGTCGATTTTGGTCAAAAATGAAAATTTCAAAAGTGCCCCAATTTCTGCTTTAAACTTTAGGTACTATCCCAGAATGTATCACTAAGGTGACAGAAGTTGATTTCAGAGCATTATTTTTGAACAGGAGCTTCAACCGTTTTGTGGCATATGAGAAATTCCCTAAGCCCCGGACCTGTCGATTTTGGTCAAAAATGAAAACTTCAAAAGTGCCCCAATTTCTGCTTTAAACTTTAGGTACTATCCCAAAATGTATCACTAAGGTGACAGAAGTTGATTTCGGAGCATCATTTTTGAACAGGAGCTACAAACGTTTTGTGGCATATGAGAAATTCCCTAAGCCCCGGACCTGTCGATTTTGGTCAAAAATGAAAATATCAAAAGTGCCCCAATTTCTGCTTTAAACTTTAGGTTCTATCCCAAAATGTATCACTAAGGTGACAGAAGTTGATTTCGGAGCATCATTTTTGAACAGGAGCTTCAACTGTTTTGTGGCATATGAGAAATTCCCTAAGCCCCGGACCTGTCGATTTTGGTCAAAAATGAAAATTTCAAAAGTGCCCAAATTTCTGCTTTAAACTTTAGGTACTATCCCAGAATGTATCACTAAGGTGACAGAAGTTATTTCGGAGCATTATTTTTGAACAGGAGCTTCAACCGTTTTGTGGCATATGAGAAATTCCCTAAGCCCCGGACCTGTCGATTTTGGTCAAAAATGAAAATTTCAAAAGTGCCCCAATTTCTGCTTTAAACTTTAGGTACTATCCCAAAATGTAACACTAAGGTGACAGAAGTTGATTTCGGAGCATCATTTTTGAACAGGAGCTTCAACCGTTATGTGGCATATGAGAAATTCCCTAAGCCCCGGACCTGTCGATTTTGGTCAAAAATGAAAACTTCAAAAGTGCCCCAATTTCTGCTTTAAACTTTAGGTACTATCCCAAAATGTATCACTAAGGTGACAGAAGTTGATTTCGGAGCATCATTTTTTAACAGGAGCTTCAACCGTTTTGTGGCATATGAGAAATTCCCTAAGCCCCGGACCTGTCGATTTTGGTCAAAAATGAAAATTTCAAAAGTGCCCAAATTTCTGCTTTAAACTTTAGGTACTATCCCAGAATGTATCACTAAGGTGACAGAAGTTATTTCGGAGCATTATTTTTGAACAGGAGCTTCAACCGTTTTGTGGCATATGAGAAATTCCCTAAGCCCCGGACCTGTCGATTTTGGTCAAAAATGAAAATTTCAAAAGTGCCCCAATTTCTGCTTTAAACTTTAGGTACTATCCCAGAATGTATCACTAAGGTGACAGAAGTTGATTTCGGAGCATCATTATTGAACAGGAGCTTCAACCGTTATGTGGCATATGAGAAATTCCCTAAGCCCCGGACCTGTCGATTTTGGTCAAAAATGAAAATTTCAAAAGTACCCCAATTTCTGCTTTAAACTTTAGGTACTATCCCAAAATGTATCACTAAGGTGACAGAAGTTGATTTCGGAGCATCATTTTTGAACAGGAGCTTCAACCGTTTTGTGGCATATGAGAAATTCCCTAAGCCCCGGACCTGTCGATTTTGGTCAAAAATGAAAATTTTAAAAGTGCCCAAATTTCTGCTTTAAACTTTAGGTACTATCCCAAAATGTATCACTAAGGTGACAGAAGTTGATTTCGGAGCATCATTTTTGAACAGGAGCTTCAAACATTTTGTGGCATATGAGAAATTCCCTAAGCCCCGGACCTGTCGATTTTGGTCAAAAATGAAAATTTCAAAAGTGCCCAAATTTCTGCTTTAAACTTTAGGTACTATCCCAGAATGTATCACTAAGGTGACAGAAGTTATTTCGGAGCATTATTTTTGAACAGGAGCTTCAACCGTTTTGTGGCATATGAGAAATTCCCTAAGCCCCGGACCTGTCGATTTTGGTCAAAAATGAAAATTTCAAAAGTGCCCCAATTTCTGCTTTAAACTTTAGGTACTATCCCAGAATGTATCACTAAGGTGACAGAAGTTGATTTCGGAGCATCATTATTGAACAGGAGCTTCAACCGTTATGTGGCATATGAGAAATTCCCTAAGCCCCGGACCTGTCGATTTTGGTCAAAAATGAAAATTTCAAAAGTACCCCAATTTCTGCTTTAAACTTTAGGTACTATCCCAAAATGTATCACTAAGGTGACAGAAGTTGATTTCGGAGCATCATTTTTGAACAGGAGCTTCAACCGTTTTGTGGCATATGAGAAATTCCCTAAGCCCCGGACCTGTCGATTTTGGTCAAAAATGAAAATTTTAAAAGTGCCCAAATTTCTGCTTTAAACTTTAGGTACTATCCCAAAATGTATCACTAAGGTGACAGAAGTTGATTTCGGAGCATCATTTTTGAACAGGAGCTTCAAACATTTTGTGGCATATGAGAAATTCCCTAAGCCCCGGACCTGTCGATTTTGGTCAAAAATGAAAATATCAAAAGTGCCCCAATTTCTGCTTTAAACTTTAGGTACTATCCCAAAATGTATCACTAAGGTGACAGAAGTTGATTTCGGAGCATCATTTTTTAACAGGAGCTTCAACTGTTTTGTGGCATATGAGAAATTCCCTAAGCCCCGGACCTGTCGATTTTGGTCAAAAATGAAAATTTCAAAAGTGCCCCAATTTCTGCTTTAAACTTTAGGTACTATCCCAGAATGTATCACTAAGGTGACAGAAGTTATTTCGGAGCATTATTTTTGAACAGGAGCTTCAACCGTTTTGTGGCATATGAGAAATTCCCTAAGCCCCGGACCTGTCGATTTTGGTCAAAAATGAAAATTTCAAAAGTGCCCCAATTTCAGCTTTAAACTTTAGGTACTATCCCAGAATGTATCACTAAGGTGACAGAAGTTGATTTCGGAGCATTATTTTTGAACAGGAGCTTCAACCGTTTTGTGGCATATGAGAAATCCCCTAAGCCCCGGACCTGTCGATTTTGGTCAAAAATGAAAATTTCAAAAGTGCCCCAATTTCTGCTTTAAACTTTAGGTACTATCCCAAAATGTATCACTAAGGTGACAGAAGTTGATTTCGGAGCATCATTTTTGAACAATAGCTTCAACCGTTATGTGGCATATGAGAAATTCCCTAAGCCCCGGACCTGTCGATTTTGGTCAAAAATGAAAACTTCAAAAGTGCCCCAATTTCTGCTTTAAACTTTAGGTACTATCCCAAAATGTATCACTAAGGTGACAGAAGTTGATTTCGGAGCATCATTTTTGAACAGGAGCTTCAACCGTTTTGTGGCATATGAGAAATTCCCTAAGCCCCGGACCTGTCAATTTTGGTCAAAAATGAAAATTTCAAAAGTGCCCCAATTTCTGCTTTAAACTTTAGGTACTATCCCAGAATGTATCACTAAGGTGACAGAAGTTGATTTCGGAGCATTATTTTTGAACAGGAGCTTCAACCGTTTTGTGGCATATGAGAAATTCCCTAAGCCCCGGACCTGTCGATTTTGGTCAAAAATGAAAATTTCAAAAGTGCCTCAATTTCTGCTTTAAACTTTAGGTACTATCCCAAAATGTATCACTAAGGTGACAGAAGTTGATTTCGGAGCATCATTTTTGAACAGGAGCTTCAACCGTTTTGTAGCATATGAGAAATTCCCTAAGCCCCGGACCTGTCGATTTTGGTCAAAAATGAAAATATCAAAAGTGCCCCAATTTCTGCTTTAAACTTTAGGTACTATCCCAAAATGTATCACTAAGGTGACAGAAGTTGATTTCGGAGCATCATTTTTGAACAGGAGCTTCAACCGTTTTGTAGCATATGAGAAATTCCCTAAGCCCCGGACCTGTCGATTTTGGTCAAAAATGAAAATATCAAAAGTGCCCCAATTTCTGCTTTAAACTTTAGGTACTATCCCAAAATGTATCACTAAGGTGACAGAAGTTGATTTCGGAGCATCATTTTTGAACAGGAGCTTCAACCTTTTTGTGGCATATGAGAAATTCCCTAAGCCCCGGACCTGTCGATTTTGGTCAAAAATGAAAATTTCAAAAGTGCCTCAATTTCTGCTTTAAACTTTAGGTACTATCCCAAAATGTATCACTAAGGTGACAGAAGTTGATTTCGGAGCATTATTTTTGAACAGGAGCTTCAACCGTTTTGTAGCATATGAGAAATTCCCTAAGCCCCGGACCTGTCGATTTTGGTCAAAAATGAAAATATCAAAAGTGCCCCAATTTCTGCTTTAAACTTTAGGTACTATCCCAAAATGTATCACTAAGATGACAGAAGTTGATTTCGGAGCATCATTTTTGAACAGGAGCTTCAACCGTTTTGTAGCATATGAGAAATTCCCTAAGCCCCGGACCTGTCGATTTTGGTCAAAAATGAAAATATCAAAAGTGCCCCAATTTCTGCTTTAAACTTTAGGTACTATCCCAAAATGTATCACTAAGGTGACAGAAGTTGATTTCGGAGCATCATTTTTGAACAGGAGCTTCAACCGTTTTGTGGCATATGAGAAATCCCCTAAGCCCCGGACCTGTCGATTTTGGTCAAAAATGAAAATTTCAAAAGTGCCCCAATTTCTGCTTTAAACTTTAGGTACTATCCCAAAATGTATCACTAAGGTGACAGAAGTTGATTTCGGAGCATCATTTTTGAACAGGAGCTTCAACCGTTATGTGGCATATGAGAAATTCCCTAAGCCCCGGACCTGTCGATTTTGGTCAAAAATGAAAACTTCAAAAGTGCCCCAATTTCTGCTTTAAACTTTAGGTACTATCCCAAAATGTATCACTAAGGTGACAGAAGTTGATTTCGGAGCATCATTTTTGAACAGGAGCTTCAACCGTTTTGTGGCATATGAGAAATTCTCTAAGCCCCGGACCTGTCAATTTTGGTCAAAAATGAAAATTTCAAAAGTGCCCCAATTTCTGCTTTAAACTTTAGGTACTATCCCAGAATGTATCACTAAGGTGACAGAAGTTGATTTCGGAGCATTATTTTTGAACAGGAGCTTCAACCGTTTTGTGGCATATGAGAAATTCCCTAAGCCCCGGACCTGTCGATTTTGGTCAAAAATGAAAATTTCAAAAGTGCCTCAATTTCTGCTTTAAACTTTAGGTACTATCCCAAAATGTATCACTAAGGTGACAGAAGTTGATTTCGGAGCATCATTTTTGAACAGGAGCTTCAACCGTTTTGTAGCATATGAGAAATTCCCTAAGCCCCGGACCTGTCGATTTTGGTCAAAAATGAAAATATCAAAAGTGCCCCAATTTCTGCTTTAAACTTTAGGTACTATCCCAAAATGTATCACTAAGGTGACAGAAGTTGATTTCGGAGCATCATTTTTGAACAGGAGCTTCAACCGTTTTGTAGCATATGAGAAATTCCCTAAGCCCCGGACCTGTCGATTTTGGTCAAAAATGAAAATATCAAAAGTGCCCCAATTTCTGCTTTAAACTTTAGGTACTATCCCAAAATGTATCACTAAGGTGACAGAAGTTGATTTCGGAGCATCATTTTTGAACAGGAGCTTCAACCGTTTTGTGGCATATGAGAAATTCCCTAAGCCCCGGACCTGTCGATTTTGGTCAAAAATGAAAATTTCAAAAGTGCCTCAATTTCTGCTTTAAACTTTAGGTACTATCCCAAAATGTATCACTAAGGTGACAGAAGTTGATTTCGGAGCATCATTTTTGAACAGGAGCTTCAACCGTTTTGTAGCATATGAGAAATTCCCTAAGCCCCGGACCTGTCGATTTTGGTCAAAAATGAAAATATCAAAAGTGCCCCAATTTCTGCTTTAAACTTTAGGTACTATCCCAAAATGTATCACTAAGGTGACAGAAGTTGATTTCGGAGCATCATTTTTGAACAGGAGCTTCAACCGTTTTGTAGCATATGAGAAATTCCCTAAGCCCCGGACCTGTCGATTTTGGTCAAAAATGAAAATATCAAAAGTGCCCCAATTTCTGCTTTAAACTTTAGGTACTATCCCAAAATGTATCACTAAGGTGACAGAAGTTGATTTCGGAGCATCATTTTTGAACAGGAGCTTCAACCGTTTTGTGGCATATGAGAAATTCCCTAAGCCCGGACCTGTCGATTCTGGTCAAAAATGAAAATTTCAAATGTGCCCCAATTTCTGCTTTAAACTTTAGGTACTATCCCAAAATGTATCACTAAGGTGACAGAAGTTGATTTCGGAGCATCATTTTTGAACAGGAGCTTCAACCGTTTTGTGGCATATGAGAAATTCCCTAAGCCCGGACCTGTCGATTCTGGTCAAAAATGAAAATTTCAAATGTGCCCCAATTTCTGCTTTAAACTTTAGGTACTATCCCAAAATGTATCACTAAGGTGACAGAAGTTGATTTCGGAGCATCATTTTTGAACAGGAGCTTCAACCGTTTTGTGGCATATGAGAAATTCCCTAAGCCCGGACCTGTCGATTCTGGTCAAAAATGAAAATTTCAAATGTGCCCCAATTTCTGCTTTAAACTTTAGGTACTATCCTAAAATGTATCACTAAGGTGACAGAAGTTGATTTCGGAGCATCATTTTTGAACAGGAGCTTCAACCATTATGTGGCATATGAGAAATTCCCTAAGCCCCGGACCTGTCGATTTTGGTCATAAATGAAAACTTCAAAAGTGCCCCAATTTCTGCTTTAAACTTTAGGTACTATCCCAAAATGTATCACTAAGGTGACAGAAGTTGATTTCGGAGCATCATTTTTGAACAGGAGCTTCAAACGTTTTGTGGCATATGAGAAATTCCCTAAGCCCCGGACCTGTCGATTTTGGTCAAAAATGAAAATATCAAAAGTGCCCCAATTTCTGCTTTAAACTTTAGGTACTATCCCAAAATGTATCACTAAGGTGACAGAAGTTGATTTCGGAGCATCATTTTTTAACAGGAGCTTCAACCGTTTTGTGGCATATGAGAAATTCCCTAAGCCCCAGACCTGTCGATTTTGGTCAAAAATGAAAATTTCAAAAGTGCCCCAATTTCAGCTTTAAACTTTAGGTACTATCCTAAAATGTATCACTAAGGTGACAGAAGTTGATTTCGGAGCATCATTTTTGAACAGGAGCTTCAACCGTTTTGTGGCATATGAGAAATTCCCTAAGCCCCGGACCTGTCAATTTTGGTCAAAAATGAAAATTTCAAAAGTGCCCCAATTTCTGCTTTAAACTTTAGGTACTATCCCAGAATGTATCACTAAGGTGACAGAAGTTTATTGCGGAGCATTATTTTTGAACAGGAGCTTCAACCGTTTTGTGGCACATGAGAAATTCCCTAAGCCCCGGACCTGTCGATTTTGGTCAAAAATGAAAATTTCAAAAGTGCCTCAATTTCTGCTTTAAACTTTAGGTACTATCCCAAAATGTATCACTAAGGTGACAGAAGTTGATTTCGGAGCATCATTTTTGAACAGGAGCTTCAACCGTTTTGTAGCATATGAGAAATTCCCTAAGCCCCGGACCTGTCGATTTTGGTCAAAAATGAAAATATCAAAAGTGCCCCAATTTCTGCTTTAAACTTTAGGTACTATCCCAAAATGTATCACTAAGGTGACAGAAGTTGATTTCGGAGCATCATTTTTGAACAGGAGCTTCAACCGTTTTGTAGCATATGAGAAATTCCCTAAGCCCCGGACCTGTCGATTTTGGTCAAAAATGAAAATATCAAAAGTGCCCCAATTTCTGCTTTAAACTTTAGGTACTATCCCAAAATGTATCACTAAGGTGACAGAAGTTGATTTCGGAGCATCATTTTTGAACAGGAGCTTCAACCGTTTTGTGGCATATGAGAAATTCCCTAAGCCCCGGACCTGTCGATTTTGGTCAAAAATGAAAATTTCAAAAGTGCCTCAATTTCTGCTTTAAACTTTAGGTACTATCCCAAAATGTATCACTAAGGTGACAGAAGTTGATTTCGGAGCATCATTTTTGAACAGGAGCTTCAACCGTTTTGTAGCATATGAGAAATTCCCTAAGCCCCGGACCTGTCGATTTTGGTCAAAAATGAAAATATCAAAAGTGCCCCAATTTCTGCTTTAAACTTTAGGTACTATCCCAAAATGTATCACTAAGGTGACAGAAGTTGATTTCGGAGCATCATTTTTGAACAGGAGCTTCAACCGTTTTGTAGCATATGAGAAATTCCCTAAGCCCCGGACCTGTCGATTTTGGTCAAAAATGAAAATATCAAAAGTGCCCCAATTTCTGCTTTAAACTTTAGGTACTATCCCAAAATGTATCACTAAGGTGACAGAAGTTGATTTCGGAGCATCATTTTTGAACAGGAGCTTCAACCGTTTTGTGGCATATGAGAAATTCCCTAAGCCCGGACCTGTCGATTTTGGTCAAAAATGAAAATATCAAAAGTGCCCCAATTTCTGCTTTAAACTTTAGGTACTATCCCAAAATGTATCACTAAGGTGACAGAAGTTGATTTCGGAGCATCATTTTTGAACAGGAGCTTCAAACGTTTTGTGGCATGAGAAATTCCCTAAGCCCCGGACCTGTCAATTTTGGTCAAAAATGAAAATTTCAAAAGTGCCCCAATTTCTGCTTTAAACTTTAGGTACTATCCCAGAATGTATCACTAAGGTGACAGAAGTTGATTTCGGAGCATTATTTTTGAACAGGAGCTTCAACCGTTTTGTGGCATATGAGAAATTCCCTAAGCCCCGGACCTGTCGATTTTGGTCAAAAATGAAAATTTCAAAAGTGCCCCAATTTCTGCTTTAAACTTTAGGTACTATCCCAAAATGTATCACTAAGGTGACAGAAGTTGATTTCGGAGCATCATATTTTTTACAGGAGCTTCAACCGTTTTGTGGCATATGAGAAATTCCCTAAGCCCCGGACCTGTCGATTTTGGTCAAAAATGAAAATTTCAAAAGTGCCCCAATTTCTGCTTTAAACTTTAGGTACTATCCCAAAATGTATCACTAAGGTGACAGAAGTTGATTTCGGAGCATCATTTTTGAACAGGAGCTTCAACCGTTATGTGGCATATGAGAAATTCCCTAAGCCCCGAACCTGTCGATTTTGGTCAAAAATAAAAATTTCAAAAGTGCCCCAATTTCTGCTTTAAACTTTAGGTACTATCCCAGAATGTATCACTAAGGTGACAGAAGTTGATTTCGGAGCATTATTTTTGAACAGGAGCTTCAACCGTTTTGTGGCATATGAGAAATTCCCTAAGCCCCAGACCTGTCGATTTTGGTCAAAAATGAAAATTTCAAAAGTGCCTCAATTTCTGCTTTAAACTTTAGGTACTATCCCAAAATGTATCACTAAGGTGACAGAAGTTGATTTCGGAGCATCATTTTTGAACAGGAGCTTCAACCGTTTTGTAGCATATGAGAAATTCCCTAAGCCCCGGACCTGTCGATTTTGGTCAAAAATGAAAATATCAAAAGTGCCCCAATTTCTGCTTTAAACTTTAGGTACTATCCCAAAATGTATCACTAAGGTGACAGAAGTTGATTTCGGAGCATCATTTTTGAACAGGAGCTTCAACCGTTTTGTAGCATATGAGAAATTCCCTAAGCCCCAGACCTGTCGATTTTGGTCAAAAATGAAAATATCAAAAGTGCCCCAATTTCTGCTTTAAACTTTAGGTACTATCCCAAAATGTATCACTAAGGTGACAGAAGTTGATTTCGGAGCATCATTTTTTAACAGGAGCTTCAACCGTTTTGTGGCATATGAGAAATTCCCTAAGCCCCGGACCTGTCGATTTTGGTCAAAAATGAAAATTTCAAAAGTGCCCCAATTTCTGCTTTAAACTTTAGGTACTATCCCAAAATGTATCACTAAGGTGACAGAAGTTGATTTCGGAGCATCATTTTTTTACAGGAGCTTCAACCGTTTTGTGGCATATGAGAAATTCCCTAAGCCCCGGACCTGTCGATTTTGGTCAAAAATGAAAATTTCAAAAGTGCCCCAATTTCTGCTTTAAACTTTAGGTACTATCCCAGAATGTATCACTAAGGTGACAGAAGTTGATTTCGGAGCATTATTTTTGAACAGGAGCTTCAACCGTTTTGTGGCATATGAGAAATTCCCTAAGCCCCGGACCTGTCGATTTTGGTCAAAAATGAAAATTTCAAAAGTACCCCAATTTCTGCTTTAAACTTTAGGTACTATCCCAAAATGTATCACTAAGGTGACAGAAGTTGATTTCGGAGCATCATTTTTGAACAGGAGCTTCAACCGTTTTGTGGCATATGAGAAATTCCCTAAGCCCCGGACCTGTCGATTTTGGTCAAAAATGAAAATTTCAAAAGTGCCCATTTTCAGCTTTAAACTTTAGGTACTATCCTAAAATTTATCACTAAGGTGACAGAAGTTGATTTCGGAGCATCATTTTTGAACAGGAGCTTCAAACGTTTTGTGGCATATGAGAAATTCCCTAAGCCCCGGACCTGTCGATTTTGGTCAAAAATGAAAATATCAAAAGTGCCCCAATTTCTGCTTTAAACTTTAGGTACTATCCCAAAATGTATCACTAAGGTGACAGAAGTTGATTTCGGAGCATCATTTTTGAACAGGAGCTTCAAACGTTTTGTGGCATATGAGAAATTCCCTAAGCCCCGGACCTGTCAATTTTGGTCAAAAATGAAAATTTCAAAAGTGCCCCAATTTCTGCTTTAAACTTTAGGTACTATCCCAGAATGTATCACTAAGGTGACAGAAGTTGATTTCGGAGCATTATTTTTGAACAGGAGCTTCAACCGTTTTGTGGCATATGAGAAATTCCCTAAGCCCCGGACCTGTCGATTTTGGTCAAAAATGAAAATTTCAAAAGTGCCCCAATTTCTGCTTTAAACTTTAGGTACTATCCCAAAATGTATCACTAAGGTGACAGAAGTTGATTTCGGAGCATCATTTTTTTACAGGAGCTTCAACCGTTTTGTGGCATATGAGAAATTCCCTAAGCCCCGGACCTGTCGATTTTGGTCAAAAATGAAAATTTCAAAAGTGCCCCAATTTCTGCTTTAAACTTTAGGTACTATCCCAGAATGTATCACTAAGGTGACAGAAGTTGATTTCGGAGCATTATTTTTGAACAGGAGCTTCAACCGTTTTGTGGCATATGAGAAATTCCCTAAGCCCCGGACCTGTCGATTTTGGTCAAAAATGAAAATTTCAAAAGTACCCCAATTTCTGCTTTAAACTTTAGGTACTATCCCAAAATGTATCACTAAGGTGACAGAAGTTGATTTCGGAGCATTATTTTTGAACAGGAGCTTCAACCGTTTTGTGGCATATGAGAAATTCCCTAAGCCCCGGACCTGTCGATTTTGGTCAAAAATGAAAATTTCAAAAGTGCCCCAATTTCTGCTTTAAACTTTAGGTACTATCCCAGAATGTATCACTAAGGTGACAGAAGTTGATTTCGGAGCATCATTTTTGAACAGGAGCTTCAACCGTTTTGTGGCATATGAGAAATTCCCTAAGCCCCGGACCTGTCGATTTTGGTCAAAAATGAAAACTTCAAAAGTGCCCCAATTTCTGCTTTAAACTTTAGGTACTATCCCAAAATGTATCACTAAGGTGACAGAAGTTGATTTCGGAGCATCATTTTTGAACAGGAGCTTCAACCGTTATGTGGCATATGAGAAATTCCCTAAGCCCCGAACCTGTTGATTTTGGTCAAAAATGAAAATTTCAAAAGTGCCCCAATTTCTGCTTTAAACTTTAGGTACTATCCCAGAATGTATCACTAAGGTGACAGAAGTTGATTTCGGAGCATTATTTTTGAACAGGAGCTTCAACCGTTTTGTGGCATATGAGAAATTCCCTAAGCCCCAGACCTGTCGATTTTGGTCAAAAATGAAAATTTCAAAAGTGCCTCAATTTCTGCTTTAAACTTTAGGTACTATCCCAAAATGTATCACTAAGGTGACAGAAGTTGATTTCGGAGCATCATTTTTGAACAGGAGCTTCAACCGTTTTGTAGCATATGAGAAATTCCCTAAGCCCCGGACCTGTCGATTTTGGTCAAAAATGAAAATATCAAAAGTGCCCCAATTTCTGCTTTAAACTTTAGGTACTATCCCAAAATGTATCACTAAGGTGACAGAAGTTGATTTCGGAGCATCATTTTTGAACAGGAGCTTCAACCGTTTTGTAGCATATGAGAAATTCCCTAAGCCCCAGACCTGTCGATTTTGGTCAAAAATGAAAATATCAAAAGTGCCCCAATTTCTGCTTTAAACTTTAGGTACTATCCCAAAATGTATCACTAAGGTGACAGAAGCTGATTTCGGAGCATCATTTTTGAACAGGAGCTTCAACCGTTTTGTGGCATATGAGAAATTCCCTAAGGCCCGGACCTGTCGATTTTGGTCAAAAATGAAAATTTCAAAAGTGCCCCAATTTCTGCTTTAAACTTTAGGTACTATCCCAGAATGTATCACTAAGGTGACAGAAGTTGATTTCGGAGCATTATTTTTGAACAGGAGCTTCAACCGTTTTGTGGCATATGAGAAATTCCCTAAGCCCCGGACCTGTCGATTTTGGTCAAAAATGAAAATTTCAAAAGTACCCCAATTTCTGCTTTAAACTTTAGGTACTATCCCAAAATGTATCACTAAGGTGACAGAAGTTGATTTCGGAGCATCATTTTTGAACAGGAGCTTCAACCGTTATGTGGCATATGAGAAATTCCCTAAGCCCCGAACCTGTCGATTTTGATCAAAAATGAAAATTTCAAAAGTGCCCCAATTTCTGCTTTAAACTTTAGGTACTATCCCAAAATGTATCACTAAGGTGACAGAAGTTGATTTCGGAGCATTATTTTTGAACAGGAGCTTCAACCGTTTTGTGGCATATGAGAAATTCCCTAAGCCCCGGACCTGTCGATTTTGGTCAAAAATGAAAACTTCAAAAGTGCCCCAATTTCTGCTTTAAACTTTAGGTACTATCCCAAAATGTATCACTAAGGTGACAGAAGTTGATTTCGGAGCATCATTTTTGAACAGGAGCTGCAAACGTTTTGATTTGTAGCATATGAGAAATTCCCTAAGCCCCGGACCTGTCGATTTTGGTCAAAAATGAAAATATCAAAAGTGCCCCAATTTCTGCTTTAAACTTTAGGTACTATCCCAAAATGTATCACTAAGGTGACAGAAGTTGATTTCGGAGCATCATTTTTGAACAGGAGCTTCAACCGTTATGTGGCATATGAGAAATTCCCTAAGCCCCGGACCTGTCGATTTTGGTCAAAAATGAAAACTTCAAAAGTGCCCCAATTTCTGCTTTAAACTTTAGGTACTAT
This sequence comes from Pseudophryne corroboree, assembly GCF_028390025.1. Lineage (NCBI taxonomy): Eukaryota > Metazoa > Chordata > Amphibia > Anura > Myobatrachidae > Pseudophryne > Pseudophryne corroboree. The sequence continues at coordinate 108,072 of NW_026968027.1, read as the reverse complement.
CCCAAAATGTATCACTAAGGTGACAGAAGTTGATTTCGGAGCATCATTTTTGAACAGGAGCTGCAAACGTTTTGATTTGTAGCATATGAGAAATTCCCTAAGCCCCGGACCTGTCGATTTTGGTCAAAAATGAAAATATCAAAAGTGCCCCAATTTCTGCTTTAAACTTTAGGTACTATCCCAAAATGTATCACTAAGGTGACAGAAGTTGATTTCGGAGCATCATTTTTGAACAGGAGCTTCAACCGTTATGTGGCATATGAGAAATTCCCTAAGCCCCGGACCTGTCGATTTTGGTCAAAAATGAAAACTTCAAAAGTGCCCCAATTTCTGCTTTAAACTTTAGGTACTATCCCAAAATGTATCACTAAGGTGACAGAAGTTGATTTCGGAGCATCATTTTTGAACAGGAGCTGCAAACGTTTTGATTTGTAGCATATGAGAAATTCCCTAAGCCCCGGACCTGTCGATTTTGGTCAAAAATGAAAATATCAAAAGTGCCCCAATTTCTGCTTTAAACTTTAGGTACTATCCCAAAATGTATCACTAAGGTGACAGAAGTTGATTTCGGAGCATCATTTTTGAACAGGAGCTTCAACCGTTATGTGGCATATGAGAAATTCCCTAAGCCCCGGACCTGTCGATTTTGGTCAAAAATGAAAACTTCAAAAGTGCCCCAATTTCTGCTTTAAACTTTAGGTACTATCCCAAAATGTATCACTAAGGTGACAGAAGTTGATTTCGGAGCATCATTTTTGAACAGGAGCTTCAACCGTTTTGTGGCATATGAGAAATTCCCTAAGCCCCGGACCTGTCAATTTTGGTCAAAAATGAAAATTTCAAAAGTGCCCCAATTTCTGCTTTAAACTTTAGGTACTATCCCAGAATGTATCACTAAGGTGACAGAAGTTGATTTCGGAGCATTATTTTTGAACAGGAGCTTCAACCGTTTTGTGGCATATGAGAAATTCCCTAAGCCCCGGACCTGTCGATTTTGGTCAAAAATGAAAATTTCAAAAGTGCCTCAATTTCTGCTTTAAACTTTAGGTACTATCCCAAAATGTATCACTAAGGTGACAGAAGTTGATTTCGGAGCATCATTTTTGAACAGGAGCTTCAACCGTTTTGTAGCATATGAGAAATTCCCTAAGCCCCGGACCTGTCGATTTTGGTCAAAAATGAAAATATCAAAAGTGCCCCAATTTCTGCTTTAAACTTTAGGTACTATCCCAAAATGTATCACTAAGGTGACAGAAGTTGATTTCGGAGCATCATTTTTGAACAGGAGCTTCAACCGTTTTGTGGCATATGAGAAATTCCCTAAGCCCGGACCTGTCGATTCTGGTCAAAAATGAAAATTTCAAATGTGCCCCAATTTCTGCTTTAAACTTTAGGTACTATCCCAAAATGTATCACTAAGGTGACAGAAGTTGATTTCGGAGCATCATTTTTGAACAGGAGCTTCAACCGTTATGTGGCATATGAGAAATTCCCTAAGCCCCGGACCTGTCGATTTTGGTCATAAATGAAAACTTCAAAAGTGCCCCAATTTCTGCTTTAAACTTTAGGTACTATCCCAAAATGTATCACTAAGGTGACAGAAGTTGATTTCGGAGCATCATTTTTGAACAGGAGCTTCAAACGTTTTGTGGCATATGAGAAATTCCCTAAGCCCCGGACCTGTCGATTTTGGTCAAAAATGAAAATATCAAAAGTGCCCCAATTTCTGCTTTAAACTTTAGGTACTATCCCAAAATGTATCACTAAGGTGACAGAAGTTGATTTCGGAGCATCATTTTTGAACAGGAGCTTCAACCGTTTTGTGGCATATGAGAAATTCCCTAAGCCCCGGACCTGTCGATTCTGGTCAAAAATGAAAATTTCAAATGTGCCCCAATTTCTAATTTAAACTTTAGGTACTATCCCAAAATGTATCACTAAGGTGACAGAAGTTGATTTCGGAGCATCATTTTTGAACAGGAGCTTCAACCGTTATGTGGCATATGAGAAATTCCCTAAGCCCCGGACCTGTCGATTTTGGTCATAAATGAAAACTTCAAAAGTGCCCCAATTTCTGCTTTAAACTTTAGGTACTATCCCAAAATGTATCACTAAGGTGACAGAAGTTGATTTCGGAGCATCATTTTTGAACAGGAGCTTCAACCGTTATGTGGCATATGAGAAATTCCCTAAGCCCCGGACCTGTCGATTTTGGTCATAAATGAAAACTTCAAAAGTGCCCCAATTTCTGCTTTAAACTTTAGGTACTATCCCAAAATGTATCACTAAGGTGACAGAAGTTGATTTCGGAGCATCATTTTTGAACAGGAGCTTCAAACGTTTTGTGGCATATGAGAAATTCCCTAAGCCCCGGACCTGTCGATTTTGGTCAAAAATGAAAATATCAAAAGTGCCCCAATTTCTGCTTTAAACTTTAGGTACTATCCCAAAATGTATCACTAAGGTGACAGAAGTTGATTTCGGAGCATCATTTTTGAACAGGAGCTTCAACCGTTTTGTGGCATATGAGAAATTCCCTAAGCCCCGGACCTGTCGATTCTGGTCAAAAATGAAAATTTCAAATGTGCCCCAATTTCTAATTTAAACTTTAGGTACTATCCCAAAATGTATCACTAAGGTGACAGAAGTTGATTTCGGAGCATCATTTTTGAACAGGAGCTTCAACCGTTATGTGGCATATGAGAAATTCCCTAAGCCCCGGACCTGTCGATTTTGGTCAAAAATGAAAATTTCAAAAGTGCCTCAATTTCTGCTTTAAACTTTAGGTACTATCCCAAAATGTATCACTAAGGTGACAGAAGTTGATTTCGGAGCATCATTTTTGAACAGGAGCTTCAACCGTTTTGTAGCATATGAGAAATTCCCTAAGCCCCGGACCTGTCGATTTTGGTCAAAAATGAAAATATCAAAAGTGCCCCAATTTCTGCTTTAAACTTTAGGTACTATCCCAAAATGTATCACTAAGGTGACAGAAGTTGATTTCGGAGCATCATTTTTGAACAGGAGCTTCAACCGTTTTGTGGCATATGAGAAATTCCCTAAGCCCGGACCTGTCGATTCTGGTCAAAAATGAAAATTTCAAATGTGCCCCAATTTCTGCTTTAAACTTTAGGTACTATCCCAAAATGTATCACTAAGGTGACAGAAGTTGATTTCGGAGCATCATTTTTGAACAGGAGCTTCAACCGTTATGTGGCATATGAGAAATTCCCTAAGCCCCGGACCTGTCGATTTTGGTCATAAATGAAAACTTCAAAAGTGCCCCAATTTCTGCTTTAAACTTTAGGTACTATCCCAAAATGTATCACTAAGGTGACAGAAGTTGATTTCGGAGCATCATTTTTGAACAGGAGCTTCAAACGTTTTGTGGCATATGAGAAATTCCCTAAGCCCCGGACCTGTCGATTTTGGTCAAAAATGAAAATATCAAAAGTGCCCCAATTTCTGCTTTAAACTTTAGGTACTATCCCAAAATGTATCACTAAGGTGACAGAAGTTGATTTCGGAGCATCATTTTTGAACAGGAGCTTCAACCGTTTTGTGGCATATGAGAAATTCCCTAAGCCCCGGACCTGTCGATTCTGGTCAAAAATGAAAATTTCAAATGTGCCCCAATTTCTAATTTAAACTTTAGGTACTATCCCAAAATGTATCACTAAGGTGACAGAAGTTGATTTCGGAGCATCATTTTTGAACAGGAGCTTCAACCGTTATGTGGCATATGAGAAATTCCCTAAGCCCCGGACCTGTCGATTTTGGTCATAAATGAAAACTTCAAAAGTGCCCCAATTTCTGCTTTAAACTTTAGGTACTATCCCAAAATGTATCACTAAGGTGACAGAAGTTGATTTCGGAGCATCATTTTTGAACAGGAGCTTCAAACGTTTTGTGGCATATGAGAAATTCCCTAAGCCCCGGACCTGTCGATTTTGGTCAAAAATGAAAATATCAAAAGTGCCCCAATTTCTGCTTTAAACTTTAGGTACTATCCCAAAATGTATCACTAAGGTGACAGAAGTTGATTTCGGAGCATCATTTTTGAACAGGAGCTTCAACCGTTTTGTGGCATATGAGAAATTCCCTAAGCCCCGGACCTGTCGATTCTGGTCAAAAATGAAAATTTCAAATGTGCCCCAATTTCTAATTTAAACTTTAGGTACTATCCCAAAATGTATCACTAAGGTGACAGAAGTTGATTTCGGAGCATCATTTTTGAACAGGAGCTTCAACCGTTATGTGGCATATGAGAAATTCCCTAAGCCCCGGACCTGTCGATTTTGGTCATAAATGAAAACTTCAAAAGTGCCCCAATTTCTGCTTTAAACTTTAGGTACTATCCCAAAATGTATCACTAAGGTGACAGAAGTTGATTTCGGAGCATAATTTTTGAACAGGAGCTTCAACCGTTTTGTGGCATATGAGAAATTCCCTAAGCCCCGGACCTGTCGATTTTGGTCAAAAATGAAAATTTCAAAAGTGCCCCAATTTCTGCTTTAAACTTTAGGTACTATCCCAGAATGTATCACTAAGGTGACAGAAGTTGATTTCGGAGCATTATTTTTGAACAGGAGCTTCAACCGTTTTGTGGCATATGAGAAATTCCCTAAGCCCCGGACCTGTCGATTTTGGTCAAAAATGAAAATTTCAAAAGTACCCCAATTTCTGCTTTAAACTTTAGGTACTATCCCAAAATGTATCACTAAGGTGACAGAAGTTGATTTCGGAGCATTATTTTTGAACAGGAGCTTCAACCGTTTTGTGGCATATGAGAAATTCCCTAAGCCCCGGACCTGTCGATTTTGGTCAAAAATGAAAATTTCAAAAGTGCCCCAATTTCTGCTTTAAACTTTAGGTACTATCCAGAATGTATCACTAAGGTGACAGAAGTTGATTTCGGAGCATCATTTTTGAACAGGAGCTTCAACCGTTTTGTGGCATATGAGAAATTCCCTAATCCCCGGACCTGTCGATTTTGGTCAAAAATGAAAACTTCAAAAGTGCCCCAATTTCTGCTTTAAACTTTAGGTACTATCCCAAAATGTATCACTAAGGTGACAGAAGTTGATTTCGGAGCATCATTTTTGAACAGGAGCTTCAACCGTTATGTGGCATATGAGAAATTCCCTAAGCCCCGAACCTGTCGATTTTGATCAAAAATGAAAATTTCAAAAGTGCCCCAATTTCTGCTTTAAACTTTAGGTACTATCCCAAAATGTATCACTAAGGTGACAGAAGTTGATTTCGGAGCATTATTTTTGAACAGGAGCTTCAACCGTTTTGTGGCATATGAGAAATTCCCTAAGCCCCGGACCTGTCGATTTTGGTCAAAAATGAAAACTTCAAAAGTGCCCCAATTTCTGCTTTAAACTTTAGGTACTATCCCAAAATGTATCACTAAGGTGACAGAAGTTGATTTCGGAGCATCATTTTTGAACAGGAGCTGCAAACGTTTTGTAGCATATGAGAAATTCCCTAAGCCCCGGACCTGTCGATTTTGGTCAAAAATGAAAATATCAATAGTGCCCCAATTTCTGCTTTAAACTTTAGGTACTATCCCAAAATGTATCACTAAGGTGACAGAAGTTGATTTCGGAGCATCATTATTGAACAGGAGCTTCAACCGTTTTGTGGCATATGAGAAATTCCCTAAGCCCCGGACCTGTCGATTTTGGTCAAAAAATGAAAATTTCAAAAGTGCCCCAATTTCTGCTTTAAACTTTAGGTACTATCCCAGAATGTATCACTAAGGTGACAGAAGTTGATTTCGGAGCATTATTTTTGAACAGGAGCTTCAACCGTTTTGTGGCATATGAGAAATTCCCTAAGCCCCGGACCTGTCGATTTTGGTCAAAAATGAAAACTTCAAAAGTGCCCCAATTTCTGCTTTAAACTTTAGGTACTATCCCAAAATGTATCACTAAGGTGACAGAAGTTGATTTCGGAGCATCATTTTTGAACAGGAGCTTCAACCGTTTTGTGGCATATGAGAAATTCCCTAAGCCCCGGACCTGTCAATTTTGGTCAAAAATGAAAATTTCAAAAGTGCCCCAATTTCTGCTTTAAACTTTAGGTACTATCCCAGAATGTATCACTAAGGTGACAGAAGTTGATTTCGGAGCATTATTTTTGAACAGGAGCTTCAACCGTTTTGTGGCATATGAGAAATTCCCTAAGCCCCGGACCTGTCGATTTTGGTCAAAAATGAAAATTTCAAAAGTGCCCCAATTTCTGCTTTAAACTTTAGGTACTATCCCAAAATGTATCACTAAGGTGACAGAAGTTGATTTCGGAGCATCATTTTTGAACAGGAGCTTCAACCGTTATGTGGCATATGAGAAATTCCCTAAGCCCCGGACCTGTCGATTTTTGTCAAAAATGAAAACTTCAAAAGTGCCCCAATTTCTGCTTTAAACTTTAGGTACTATCCCAAAATGTATCACTAAGGTGACAGAAGTTGATTTCGGAGCATCATTTTTGAACAGGAGCTTCAACCGTTTTGTGGCATATGAGAAATTCCCTAAGCCCCGGACCTGTCAATTTTGGTCAAAAATGAAAATTTCAAAAGTGCCCCAATTTCTGCTTTAAACTTTAGGTACTATCCCAGAATGTATCACTAAGGTGACAGAAGTTGATTTCGGAGCATTATTTTTGAACAGGAGCTTCAACCGTTTTGTGGCATATGAGAAATTCCCTAAGCCCCGGACCTGTCGATTTTGGTCAAAAATGAAAATTTCAAAAGTGCCCCAATTTCTGCTTTAAACTTTAGGTACTATCCCAAAATGTATCACTAAGGTGACAGAAGTTGATTTCGGAGCATCATTTTTGAACAGGAGCTTCAACCGTTATGTGGCATATGAGAAATTCCCTAAGCCCCGGACCTGTCGATTTTTGTCAAAAATGAAAACTTCAAAAGTGCCCCAATTTCTGCTTTAAACTTTAGGTACTATCCCAAAATGTATCACTAAGGTGACAGAAGTTGATTTCGGAGCATCATTTTTGAACAGGAGCTTCAACCGTTTTGTGGCATATGAGAAATTCCCTAAGCCCCGGACCTGTCGATTTTGGTCAAAAATGAAAATTTCAAAAGTGCCTCAATTTCTGCTTTAAACTTTAGGTACTATCCCAAAATGTATCACTAAGGTGACAGAAGTTGATTTCGGAGCATCATTTTTGAACAGGAGCTTCAACCGTTTTGTAGCATATGAGAAATTCCCTAAGCCCCGGACCTGTCGATTTTGGTCAAAAATGAAAATATCAAAAGTGCCCCAATTTCTGCTTTAAACTTTAGGTACTATCCCAAAATGTATCACTAAGGTGACAGAAGTTGATTTCGGAGCATCATTTTTGAACAGGAGCTTCAACCGTTTTGTAGCATATGAGAAATTCCCTAAGCCCCGGACCTGTCGATTTTGGTCAAAAATGAAAATATCAAAAGTGCCCCAATTTCTGCTTTAAACTTTAGGTACTATCCCAAAATGTATCACTAAGGTGACAGAAGTTGATTTCGGAGCATCATTTTTGAACAGGAGCTTCAACCGTTTTGTGGCATATGAGAAATTCCCTAAGCCCGGACCTGTCGATTCTGGTCAAAAATGAAAATTTCAAATGTGCCCCAATTTCTGCTTTAAACTTTAGGTACTATCCCAAAATGTATCACTAAGGTGACAGAAGTTGATTTCGGAGCATCATTTTTGAACAGGAGCTTCAACCGTTATGTGGCATATGAGAAATTCCCTAAGCCCCGGACCTGTCGATTTTGGTCATAAATGAAAACTTCAAAAGTGCCCCAATTTCTGCTTTAAACTTTAGGTACTATCCCAAAATGTATCACTAAGGTGACAGAAGTTGATTTCGGAGCATCATTTTTGAACAGGAGCTTCAAACGTTTTGTGGCATATGAGAAATTCCCTAAGCCCCGGACCTGTCGATTTTGGTCAAAAATGAAAATATCAAAAGTGCCCCAATTTCTGCTTTAAACTTTAGGTACTATCCCAAAATGTATCACTAAGGTGACAGAAGTTGATTTCGGAGCATCATTTTTTAACAGGAGCTTCAACCGTTTTGTGGCATATGAGAAATTCCCTAAGCCCCGGACCTGTCGATTTTGGTCAAAAATGAAAATTTCAAAAGTGCCCCAATTTCTGCTTTAAACTTTAGGTACTATCCCAAAATGTATCACTAAGGTGACAGAAGTTGATTTCGGAGCATCATTTTTTTACAGGAGCTTCAACCGTTTTGTGGCATATGAGAAATTCCCTAAGCCCCGGACCTGTCGATTTTGGTCAAAAATGAAAATTTCAAAAGTGCCCCAATTTCTGCTTTAAACTTTAGGTACTATCCCAGAATGTATCACTAAGGTGACAGAAGTTGATTTCGGAGCATCATTTTTGAACAGGAGCTTCAAACGTTTTGTGGCATATGAGAAATTCCCTAAGCCCCGGACCTGTCGATTTTGGTCAAAAATGAAAATATCAAAAGTGCCCCAATTTCTGCTTTAAACTTTAGGTACTATCCCAGAATGTATCACTAAGGTGACAGAAGTTGATTTCGGAGCATCATTTTTGAACAGGAGCTTCAACCGTTTTGTGGCATATGATAAATTCCCTAAGCCCCGGACCTGTCGATTTTGGTCAAAAATGAAAACTTCAAAAGTGCCCCAATTTCTGCTTTAAACTTTAGGTACTATCCCAAAATGTATCACTAAGGTGACAGAAGTTGATTTCGGAGCATCATTTTTGAACAGGAGCTTCAACCGTTTTGTGGCATATGAGAAATTCCCTAAGCCCCGGACCTGTCAATTTTGGTCAAAAATGAAAATTTCAAAAGTGCCCCAATTTCAGCTTTAAACTTTAGGTACTATCCCAGAATGTATCACTAAGGTGACAGAAGTTGATTTCGGAGCATCATTTTTGAACAGGAGCTTCAACCGTTTTGTGGCATATGAGAAATTCCCTAAGCCCCGGACCTGTCGATTTTGGTCAAAAATGAAAACTTCAAAAGTGCCCCAATTTCTGCTTTAAACTTTAGGTACTATCCCAAAATGTATCACTAAGGTGACAGAAGTTGATTTCGGAGCATCATTTTTGAACAGGAGCTTCAACCGTTTTGTGGCATATGAGAAATTCCCTAAGCCCCGGACCTGTCAATTTTGGTCAAAAATGAAAATTTCAAAAGTGCCCCAATTTCTGCTTTAAACTTTAGGTACTATCCCAGAATGTATCACTAAGGTGACAGAAGTTGATTTCGGAGCATTATTTTTGAACAGGAGCTTCAACCGTTTTGTGGCATATGAGAAATTCCCTAAGCCCCGGACCTGTCGATTTTGGTCAAAAATGAAAATTTCAAAAGTGCCCCAATTTCTGCTTTAAACTTTAGGTACTATCCCAGAATGTATCACTAAGGTGACAGAAGTTGATTTCGGAGCATCATTTTTGAACAGGAGCTTCAACCGTTTTGTGGCATATGAGAAATTCCCTAAGCCCCGGACCTGTCGATTTTGGTCAAAAATGAAAATTTCAAAAGTGCCCCAATTTCTGCTTTAAACTTTAGGTACTATCCCAGAATGTATCACTAAGGTGACAGAAGTTGATTTCGGAGCATTATTTTTGAACAGGAGCTTCAACCGTTTTGTGGCATATGAGAAATTCCCTAAGCCCCGGACCTGTTGATTTTGGTCAAAAATGAAAATTTCAAAAGTGCCTCAATTTCTGCTTTAAACTTTAGGTACTATCCCAGAATGTATCACTAAGGTGACAGAAGTTGATTTCGGAGCATTATTTTTGAACAGGAGCTTCAACCGTTTTGTGGCATATGAGAAATTCCCTAAGCCCCGGACCTGTCGATTTTGGTCAAAAATGAAAATTTCAAAAGTGCCCCAATTTCTGCTTTAAACTTTAGGTACTATCCCAGAATGTATCACTAAGGTGACAGAAGTTGATTTCGGAGCATTATTTTTGAACAGGAGCTTCAACCGTTTTGTGGCATATGAGAAATTCCCTAAGCCCCGGACCTGTCGATTTTGGTCAAAAATGAAAATTTCAAAAGTGCCTCAATTTCTGCTTTAAACTTTAGGTACTATCCCAAAATGTATCACTAAGGTGACAGAAGTTGATTTCGGAGCATCATTTTTGAACAGGAGCTTCAACCGTTTTGTGGCATATGAGAAATTCCCTAAGCCCCGGACCTGTCGATTTTGGTCAAAAATGAAAATTTCAAAAGTGCCCCAATTTCTGCTTTAAACTTTAGGTACTATCCCAAAATGTATCACTAAGGTGACAGAAGTTGATTTCGGAGCATCATTTTTGAACAGGAGCTTTAACCGTTTTGTAGCATATGAGAAATTCCCTAAGCCCTGGACATGTCGATTTTGGTCAAAAATGAAAATATCAAAAGTGCCCCAATTTCTGCTTAAACTTTAGGTACTATCCCAAAATGTATCACTAAGGTGACAGAAGTTGATTTCGGAGCATCATTTTTGAACAGGAGCTTCAACCGTTTTGTAGCATATGAGAAATTCCCTAAGCCCCGGACCTGTCGATTTTGGTCAAAAATGAAAATATCAAAAGTGCCCCAATTTCTGCTTTAAACTTTAGGTACTATCCCAAAATGTATCACTAAGGTGACAGAAGTTGATTTCGGAGCATCATTTTTGAACAGGAGCTTCAACCGTTTTGTGGCATATGAGAAATTCCCTAAGCCCGGACCTGTCGATTCTGGTCAAAAATGAAAATTTCAAAAGTGCCCCAATTTCTGCTTTAAACTTTAGGTACTATCCCAAAATGTATCACTAAGGTGACAGAAGTTGATTTCGGAGCATCATTTTTGAACAGGAGCTTCAACCGTTATGTGGCATATGAGAAATTCCCTAAGCCCCGGACCTGTCGATTTTGGTCATAAATGAAAACTTCAAAAGTGCCCCAATTTCTGCTTTAAACTTTAGGTACTATCCCAAAATGTATCACTAAGGTGACAGAAGTTGATTTCGGAGCATCATTTTTGAACAGGAGCTTCAAACGTTTTGTGGCATATGAGAAATTCCCTAAGCCCCGGACCTGTCGATTTTGGTCAAAAATGAAAATATCAAAAGTGCCCCAATTTCTGCTTTAAACTTTAGGTACTATCCCAAAATGTATCACTAAGGTGACAGAAGTTGATTTCGGAGCATCATTTTTGAACAGGAGCTTCAAACGTTTTGTGGCATATGAGAAATTCCCTAAGCCCCGGACCTGTCGATTTTGGTCAAAAATGAAAATATCAAAAGTGCCCCAATTTCTGCTTTAAACTTTAGGTACTATCCCAGAATGTATCACTAAGGTGACAGAAGTTGATTTCGGAGCATCATTTTTGAACAGGAGCTTCAACCGTTTTGTGGCATATGAGAAATTCCCTAAGCCCTGGACCTGTCGATTTTGGTCAAAAATGAAAACTTCAAAAGTGCCCCAATTTCTGCTTTAAACTTTAGGTACTATCCCAAAATGTATCACTAAGGTGACAGAAGTTGATTTCGGAGCATCATTTTTGAACAGGAGCTTCAACCGTTTTGTGGCATATGAGAAATTCCCTAAGCCCCGGACCTGTCAATTTTGGTCAAAAATGAAAATTTCAAAAGTGCCCCAATTTCTGCTTTAAACTTTAGGTACTATCCCAGAATGTATCACTAAGGTGACAGAAGTTGATTTCGGAGCATTATTTTTGAACAGGAGCTTCAACCGTTTTGTGGCATATGAGAAATTCCCTAAGCCCCGGACCTGTCGATTTTGGTCAAAAATGAAAATTTCAAAAGTGCCCCAATTTCTGCTTTAAACTTTAGGTACTATCCCAGAATGTATCACTAAGGTGACAGAAGTTGATTTCGGAGCATCATTTTTGAACAGGAGCTTCAACCGTTTTGTGGCATATGAGAAATTCCCTAAGCCCCGGACCTGTCGATTTTGGTCAAAAATGAAAATTTCAAAAGTGCCCCAATTTCTGCTTTAAACTTTAGGTACTATCCCAGAATGTATCACTAAGGTGACAGAAGTTGATTTCGGAGCATTATTTTTGAACAGGAGCTTCAACCGTTTTGTGGCATATGAGAAATTCCCTAAGCCCCGGACCTGTCGATTTTGGTCAAAAATGAAAATTTCAAAAGTGCCTCAATTTCTGCTTTAAACTTTAGGTACTATCCCAGAATGTATCACTAAGGTGACAGAAGTTGATTTCGGAGCATTATTTTTGAACAGGAGCTTCAACCGTTTTGTGGCATATGAGAAATTCCCTAAGCCCCGGACCTGTCGATTTTGGTCAAAAATGAAAATTTCAAAAGTGCCCCAATTTCTGCTTTAAACTTTAGGTACTATCCCAGAATGTATCACTAAGGTGACAGAAGTTGATTTCGGAGCATTATTTTTGAACAGGAGCTTCAACCGTTTTGTGGCATATGAGAAATTCCCTAAGCCCCGGACCTGTCGATTTTGGTCAAAAATGAAAATTTCAAAAGTGCCTCAATTTCTGCTTTAAACTTTAGGTACTATCCCAAAATGTATCACTAAGGTGACAGAAGTTGATTTCGGAGCATCATTTTTGAACAGGAGCTTCAACCGTTTTGTGGCATATGAGAAATTCCCTAAGCCCCGGACCTGTCGATTTTGGTCAAAAATGAAAATTTCAAAAGTGCCCCAATTTCTGCTTTAAACTTTAGGTACTATCCCAAAATGTTTCACTAAGGTGACAGAAGTTGATTTCGGAGCATCATTTTTGAACAGGAGCTTTAACCGTTTTGTAGCATATGAGAAATTCCCTAAGCCCTGGACATGTCGATTTTGGTCAAAAATGAAAATATCAAAAGTGCCCCAATTTCTGCTTTAAACTTTAGGTACTATCCCAAAATTTATCACTAAGGTGACAGAAGTTGATTTCGGAGCATCATTTTTGAACAGGAGCTTCAACCGTTTTGTAGCATATGAGAAATTCCCTAAGCCCCGGACCTGTCGATTTTGGTCAAAAATGAAAATATCAAAAGTGCCCCAATTTCTGCTTTAAACTTTAGGTACTATCCCAAAATGTATCACTAAGGTGACAGAAGTTGATTTCGGAGCATCATTTTTGAACAGGAGCTTCAACCGTTTTGTGGCATATGAGAAATTCCCTAAGCCCGGACCTGTCGATTCTGGTCAAAAATGAAAATTTCAAAAGTGCCCCAATTTCTGCTTTAAACTTTAGGTACTATCCCAAAATGTATCACTAAGGTGACAGAAGTTGATTTCGGAGCATCATTTTTGAACAGGAGCTTCAACCGTTATGTGGCATATGAGAAATTCCCTAAGCCCCGGACCTGTCGATTTTGGTCATAAATGAAAACTTCAAAAGTGCCCCAATTTCTGCTTTAAACTTTAGGTACTATCCCAAAATGTATCACTAAGGTGACAGAAGTTGATTTCGGAGCATCATTTTTGAACAGGAGCTTCAAACGTTTTGTGGCATATGAGAAATTCCCTAAGCCCCGGACCTGTCGATTTTGGTCAAAAATGAAAATATCAAAAGTGCCCCAATTTCTGCTTTAAACTTTAGGTACTATCCCAAAATGTATCACTAAGGTGACAGAAGTTGATTTTGGAGCATCATTTTTTAACAGGAGCTTCAACCGTTTTGTGGCATATGAGAATTTCCCTAAGCCCCGGACCTGTCGATTTTGGTCAAAAATGAAAATTTCAAAAGTGCCCCAATTTCTGCTTTAAACTTTAGGTACTATCCCAAAATGTATCACTAAGGTGACAGAAGTTGATTTCGGAGCATCATTTTTTTACAGGAGCTTCAACCGTTTTGTGGCATATGAGAAATTCCCTAAGCCCCGGACCTGTCGATTTTGGTCAAAAATGAAAATTTCAAAAGTGCCCCAATTTCTGCTTTAAACTTTAGGTACTATCCCAGAATGTATCACTAAGGTGACAGAAGTTGATTTCGGAGCATTATTTTTGAACAGGAGCTTCAACCGTTTTGTGGCATATGAGAAATTCCCTAAGCCCCGGACCTGTCGATTTTGGTCAAAAATGAAAATTTCAAAAGTGCCCCAATTTCAGCTTTAAACTTTAGGTACTATCCTAAAATGTATCACTAAGGTGACAGAAGTTGATTTCGGAGCATCATTTTTGAACAAGAGCTTCAAACGTTTTGTGGCATATGAGAAATTCCCTAAGCCCCGGACCTGTCGATTTTGGTCAAAAATGAAAATATCAAAAGTGCCCCAATTTCTGCTTTAAACTTTAGGTACTATCCCAAAATGTATCACTAAGGTGACAGAAGTTGATTTCGGAGCATCATTTTTGAACAGGAGCTTCAACCGTTTTGTAGCATATGAGAAATTCCCTAAGCCCCGGACCTGTCGATTTTGGTCAAAAATGAAAATATCAAAAGTGCCCCAATTTCTGCTTTAAACTTTAGGTACTATCCCAAAATGTATCACTAAGGTGACAGAAGTTGATTTCGGAGCATCATTTTTGAACAGGAGCTTCAACCGTTTTGTGGCATATGAGAAATTCCCTAAGCCCGGACCTGTCGATTCTGGTCAAAAATGAAAATTTCAAATGTGCCCCAATTTCTGCTTTAAACTTTAGGTACTATCCCAAAATGTATCACTAAGGTGACAGAAGTTGATTTGGGAGCATCATTTTTGAACAGGAGCTTCAACCGTTATGTGGCATATGAGAAATTCCCTAAGCCCCGGACCTGTCGATTTTGGTCATAAATGAAAACTTCAAAAGTGCCCCAATTTCTGCTTTAAACTTTAGGTACTATCCCAAAATGTATCACTAAGGTGACAGAAGTTGATTTCGGAGCATCATTTTTGAACAGGAGCTTCAAACGTTTTGTGGCATATGAGAAATTCCCTAAGCCCCGGACCTGTCGATTTTGGTCAAAAATGAAAATATCAAAAGTGCCCCAATTTCTGCTTTAAACTTTAGGTACTATCCCAAAATGTATCACTAAGGTGACAGAAGTTGATTTCGGAGCATCATTTTTTAACAGGAGCTTCAACCGTTTTGTGGCATATGAGAAATTCCCTAAGCCCCGGACCTGTCGATTTTGGTCAAAAATGAAAATTTCAAAAGTGCCCCAATTTCTGCTTTAAACTTTAGGTACTATCCCAGAATGTATCACTAAGGTGACAGAAGTTGATTTCGGAGCATTATTTTTGAACAGGAGCTTCAACCGTTTTGTGGCATATGAGAAATTCCCTAAGCCCCGGACCTGTCGATTTTGGTCAAAAATGAAAATTTCAAAAGTGCCCCAATTTCAGCTTTAAACTTTAGGTACTATCCTAAAATGTATCACTAAGGTGACAGAAGTTGATTTCGGAGCATCATTTTTGAACAGGAGCTTCAACCGTTTTGTGGCATATGAGAAATTCCCTAAGCCCGGACCTGTCGATTCTGGTCAAAAATGAAAATTTCTAATGTGCCCCAATTTCTGCTTTAAACTTTAGGTACTATCCCAAAATGTATCACTAAGGTGACAGAAGTTGATTTCGGAGCATCATTTTTGAACAGGAGCTTCAACCGTTATGTGGCATATGAGAAATTCCCTAAGCCCCGGACCTGTCGATTTTGGTCATAAATGAAAACTTCAAAAGTGCCCCAATTTCTGCTTTAAACTTTAGGTACTATCCCAAAATGTATCACTAAGGTGACAGAAGTTGATTTCGGAGCATCATTTTTGAACAGGAGCTTCAAACGTTTTGTGGCATATGAGAAATTCCCTAAGCCCCGGACCTGTCGATTTTGGTCAAAAATGAAAATATCAAAAGTGCCCCAATTTCTGCTTTAAACTTTAGGTACTATCCCAAAATGTATCACTAAGGTGACAGAAGTTGATTTCGGAGCATCATTTTTTAACAGGAGCTTCAACCGTTTTGTGGCATATGAGAAATTCCCTAAGCCCCGGACCTGTCGATTTTGGTCAAAAATGAAAATTTCAAAAGTGCCCCAATTTCTGCTTTAAACTTTAGGTACTATCCCAAAATGTATCACTAAGGTGACAGAAGTTGATTTCGGAGCATCATTTTTTTACAGGAGCTTCAACCGTTTTGTGGCATATGAGAAATTCCCTAAGCCCCGGACCTGTCGATTTTGGTCAAAAATGAAAATTTCAAAAGTGCCCCAATTTCTGCTTTAAACTTTAGGTACTATCCCAGAATGTATCACTAAGGTGACAGAAGTTGATTTCGGAGCATCATTTTTGAACAGGAGCTTCAAACGTTTTGTGGCATATGAGAAATTCCCTAAGCCCCGGACCTGTCGATTTTGGTCAAAAATGAAAATATCAAAAGTGCCCCAATTTCTGCTTTAAACTTTAGGTACTATCCCAGAATGTATCACTAAGGTGACAGAAGTTGATTTCGGAGCATCATTTTTGAACAGGAGCTTCAACCGTTTTGTGGCATATGAGAAATTCCCTAAGCCCCGGACCTGTCGATTTTGGTCAAAAATGAAAACTTCAAAAGTGCCCCAATTTCTGCTTTAAACTTTAGGTACTATCCCAAAATGTATCACTAAGGTGACAGAAGTTGATTTCGGAGCATCATTTTTGAACAGGAGCTTCAACCGTTTTGTGGCATATGAGAAATTCCCTAAGCCCCGGACCTGTCAATTTTGGTCAAAAATGAAAATTTCAAAAGTGCCCCAATTTCAGCTTTAAACTTTAGGTACTATCCCAGAATGTATCACTAAGGTGACAGAAGTTGATTTCGGAGCATCATTTTTGAACAGGAGCTTCAACCGTTTTGTGGCATATGAGAAATTCCCTAAGCCCCGGACCTGTCGATTTTGGTCAAAAATGAAAACTTCAAAAGTGCCCCAATTTCTGCTTTAAACTTTAGGTACTATCCCAAAATGTATCACTAAGGTGACAGAAGTTGATTTCGGAGCATCATTTTTGAACAGGAGCTTCAACCGTTTTGTGGCATATGAGAAATTCCCTAAGCCCCGGACCTGTCAATTTTGGTCAAAAATGAAAATTTCAAAAGTGCCCCAATTTCTGCTTTAAACTTTAGGTACTATCCCAGAATGTATCACTAAGGTGACAGAAGTTGATTTCGGAGCATTATTTTTGAACAGGAGCTTCAACCGTTTTGTGGCATATGAGAAATTCCCTAAGCCCCGGACCTGTCGATTTTGGTCAAAAATGAAAATTTCAAAAGTGCCCCAATTTCTGCTTTAAACTTTAGGTACTATCCCAGAATGTATCACTAAGGTGACAGAAGTTGATTTCGGAGCATCATTTTTGAACAGGAGCTTCAACCGTTTTGTGGCATATGAGAAATTCCCTAAGCCCCGGACCTGTCGATTTTGGTCAAAAATGAAAATTTCAAAAGTGCCCCAATTTCTGCTTTAAACTTTAGGTACTATCCCAGAATGTATCACTAAGGTGACAGAAGTTGATTTCGGAGCATTATTTTTGAACAGGAGCTTCAACCGTTTTGTGGCATATGAGAAATTCCCTAAGCCCCGGACCTGTCGATTTTGGTCAAAAATGAAAATTTCAAAAGTGCCTCAATTTCTGCTTTAAACTTTAGGTACTATCCCAGAATGTATCACTAAGGTGACAGAAGTTGATTTCGGAGCATTATTTTTGAACAGGAGCTTCAACCGTTTTGTGGCATATGAGAAATTCCCTAAGCCCCGGACCTGTCGATTTTGGTCAAAATGAAAATTTCAAAAGTGCCCCAATTTCTGCTTTAAACTTTAGGTACTATCCCAGAATGTATCACTAAGGTGACAGAAGTTGATTTCGGAGCATTATTTTTGAACAGGAGCTTCAACCGTTTTGTGGCATATGAGAAATTCCCTAAGCCCCGGACCTGTCGATTTTGGTCAAAAATGAAAATTTCAAAAGTGCCCCAATTTCTGCTTTAAACTTTAGGTACTATCCCAGAATGTATCACTAAGGTGACAGAAGTTGATTTCGGAGCATCATTTTTGAACAGGAGCTTCAACCGTTTTGTAGCATATGAGAAATTACCTAAGCCCCGGACCAGTCGATTTTGGTCAAAAATGAAAATTTCAAAAGTGCCTCAATTTCTGCTTTAAACTTTAGGTACTATCCCAAAATGTATCTCTAAGGTGACAGAAGTTGATTTCGGAGCATCATTTTTGAACAGGAGCTTCAACCGTTTTGTGGCATATGAGAAATTCCCTAAGCCCCGGACCTGTCGATTTTGGTCAAAAATGAAAATTTCAAAAGTGCCCCAATTTCTGCTTTAAACTTTAGGTACTATCCCAAAATGTTTCACTAAGGTGACAGAAGTTGATTTCGGAGCATCATTTTTGAACAGGAGCTTTAACCGTTTTGTAGCATATGAGAAATTCCCTAAGCCCTGGACATGTCGATTTTGGTCAAAAATGAAAATATCAAAAGTGCCCCAATTTCTGCTTTAAACTTTAGGTACTATCCCAAAATGTATCACTAAGGTGACAGAAGTTGATTTCGGAGCATCATTTTTGAACAGGAGCTTCAACCGTTTTGTAGCATATGAGAAATTCCCTAAGCCCCGGACCTGTCGATTTTGGTCAAAAATGAAAATATCAAAAGTGCCCCAATTTCTGCTTTAAACTTTAGGTACTATCCCAAAATGTATCACTAAGGTGACAGAAGTTGATTTCGGAGCATCATTTTTGAACAGGAGCTTCAACCGTTTTGTGGCATATGAGAAATTCCCTAAGCCCGGACCTGTCGATTCTGGTCAAAAATGAAAATTTCAAATGTGCCCCAATTTCTGCTTTAAACTTTAGGTACTATCCCAAAATGTATCACTAAGGTGACAGAAGTTGATTTCGGAGCATCATTTTTGAACAGGAGCTTCAACCGTTATGTGGCATATGAGAAATTCCCTAAGCCCCGGACCTGTCGATTTTGGTCATAAATGAAAACTTCAAAAGTGCCCCAATTTCTGCTTTAAACTTTAGGTACTATCCCAAAATGTATCACTAAGGTGACAGAAGTTGATTTCGGAGCATCATTTTTGAACAGGAGCTTCAAACGTTTTGTGGCATATGAGAAATTCCCTAAGCCCCGGACCTGTCGATTTTGGTCAAAAATGAAAATATCAAAAGTGCCCCAATTTCTGCTTTAAACTTTAGGTACTATCCCAAAATGTATCACTAAGGTGACAGAAGTTGATTTCGGAGCATCATTTTTTAACAGGAGCTTCAACCGTTTTGTGGCATATGAGAAATTCCCTAAGCCCCGGACCTGTCGATTTTGGTCAAAAATGAAAATTTCAAAAGTGCCCCAATTTCTGCTTTAAACTTTAGGTACTATCCCAAAATGTATCACTAAGGTGACAGAAGTTGATTTCGGAGCATCATTTTTGAACAGGAGCTTCAACCGTTTTGTAGCATATGAGAAATTCCCTAAGCCCCGGACCTGTCGATTTTGGTCAAAAATGAAAATATCAAAAGTGCCCCAATTTCTGCTTTAAACTTTAGGTACTATCCCAAAATGTATCACTAAGGTGACAGAAGTTGATTTCGGAGCATCATTTTTGAACAGGAGCTTCAACCGTTTTGTGGCATATGAGAAATTCCCTAAGCCCGGACCTGTCGATTCTGGTCAAAAATGAAAATTTCAAATGTGCCCCAATTTCTGCTTTAAACTTTAGGTACTATCCCAAAATGTATCACTAAGGTGACAGAAGTTGATTTCGGAGCATCATTTTTGAACAGGAGCTTCAACCGTTATGTGGCATATGAGAAATTCCCTAAGCCCCGGACCTGTCGATTTTGGTCATAAATGAAAACTTCAAAAGTGCCCCAATTTCTGCTTTAAACTTTAGGTACTATCCCAAAATGTATCACTAAGGTGACAGAAGTTGATTTCGGAGCATCATTTTTGAACAGGAGCTTCAAACGTTTTGTGGCATATGAGAAATTCCCTAAGCCCCGGACCTGTCGATTTTGGTCAAAAATGAAAATATCAAAAGTGCCCCAATTTCTGCTTTAAACTTTAGGTACTATCCCAGAATGTATCACTAAGGTGACAGAAGTTGATTTCGGAGCATCATTTTTTAACAGGAGCTTCAACCGTTTTGTGGCATATGAGAAATTCCCTAAGCCCCGGACCTGTCGATTTTGGTCAAAAATGAAAATTTCAAAAGTGCCCCAATTTCTGCTTTAAACTTTAGGTACTATCCCAAAATGTATCACTAAGGTGACAGAAGTTGATTTCGGAGCATCATTTTTTTACAGGAGCTTCAACCGTTTTGTGGCATATGAGAAATTCCCTAAGCCCCGGACCTGTCGATTTTGGTCAAAAATGAAAATTTCAAAAGTGCCCCAATTTCAGCTTTAAACTTTAGGTACTATCCTAAAATGTATCACTAAGGTGACAGAAGTTGATTTCGGAGCATCATTTTTGAACAGGAGCTTCAAACGTTTTGTGGCATATGAGAAATTCCCTAAGCCCCGGACCTGTCGATTTTGGTCAAAAATGAAAATATCAAAAGTGCCCCAATTTCTGCTTTAAACTTTAGGTACTATCCCAAAATGTATCACTAAGGTGACAGAAGTTGATTTCGGAGCATCATTTTTGAATAGGAGCTTCAACCGTTTTGTGGCATATGAGAAATTCCCTAAGCCCCGGACCTTTTGGTCAAAAAATGAAAACTTCAAAAGTGCCCCAATTTCTGCTTTAAACTTTAGGTACTATCCCAAAATGTATCACTAAGGTGACAGAAGTTGATTTCGGAGCATCATTTTTGAACAGGAGCTTCAACCGTTTTGTGGCATATGAGAAATTCCCTAAGCCCCGGACCTGTCAATTTTGGTCAAAAATGAAAATTTCAAAAGTGTCCCAATTTCTGCTTTAAACTTTAGGTACTATCCCAGAATGTATCACTAAGGTGACAGAAGTTGATTTCGGAGCATTATTTTTGAACAGGAGCTTCAACCGTTTTGTGGCATATGAGAAATTCCCTAAGCCCCGGACCTGTCGATTTTGGTCAAAAATGAAAATTTCAAAAGTGCCCCAATTTCTGCTTTAAACTTTAGGTACTATCCCAGAATGTATCACTAAGGTGACAGAAGTTTATTTCGGAGCATTATTTTTGAACAGGAGCTTCAACCGTTTTGTGGCATATGAGAAATTCCCTAAGCCCCGGACCTGTCGATTTTGGTCAAAAATGAAAATTTCAAAAGTGCCTCAATTTCTGCTTTAAACTTTAGGTACTATCCCAGAATGTATCACTAAGGTGACAGAAGTTGATTTCGGAGCATTATTTTTAAACAGGAGCTTCAACCGTTTTGTGGCATATGAGAAATTCCCTAAGCCCCGGACCTGTCGATTTTGGTCAAAAATGAAAATTTCAAAAGTGCCCCAATTTCTGCTTTAAACTTTAGGTACTATCCCAGAATGTATCACTAAGGTGACAGAAGTTGATTTCGGAGCATTATTTTTGAACAGGAGCTTCAACCGTTTTGTGGCATATGAGAAATTCCCTAAGCCCCGGACCTGTCGATTTTGGTCAAAAATGAAAATTTCAAAAGTGCCTCAATTTCTGCTTTAAACTTTAGGTACTATCCCAGAATGTATCACTAAGGTGACAGAAGTTGATTTCGGAGCATTATTTTTGAACAGGAGCTTCAACCGTTTTGTGGCATATGAGAAATTCCCTAAGCCCCGGACCTGTCGATTTTGGTCAAAAATGAAAATTTCAAAAGTGCCCCAATTTCTGCTTTAAACTTTAGGTACTATCCCAGAATGTATCACTAAGGTGACAGAAGTTTATTTCGGAGCATTATTTTTGAACAGGAGCTTCAACCGTTTTGTGGCATATGAGAAATTCCCTAAGCCCCGGACCTGTCGATTTTGGTCAAAAATGAAAATTTCAAAAGTGCCTCAATTTCTGCTTTAAACTTTAGGTACTATCCCAGAATGTATCACTAAGGTGACAGAAGTTGATTTCGGAGCATTATTTTTAAACAGGAGCTTCAACCGTTTTGTGGCATATGAGAAATTCCCTAAGCCCCGGACCTGTCGATTTTGGTCAAAAATGAAAATTTCAAAAGTGCCCCAATTTCTGCTTTAAACTTTAGGTACTATCCCAGAATGTATCACTAAGGTGACAGAAGTTGATTTCGGAGCATTATTTTTGAACAGGAGCTTCAACCGTTTTGTGGCATATGAGAAATTCCCTAAGCCCCGGACCTGTCGATTTTGGTCAAAAATGAAAATTTCAAAAGTGCCTCAATTTCTGCTTTAAACTTTAGGTACTATCCCAGAATGTATCACTAAGGTGACAGAAGTTGATTTCGGAGCATTATTTTTGAACAGGAGCTTCAACCGTTTTGTGGCATATGAGAAATTCCCTAAGCCCCGGACCTGTCGATTTTGGTCAAAAATGAAAATTTCAAAAGTGCCCCAATTTCTGCTTTAAACTTTAGGTACTATCCCAGAATGTATCACTAAGGTGACAGAAGTTGATTTCGGAGCATTATTTTTGAACAGGAGCTTCAACCGTTTTGTGGCATATGAGAAATTCCCTAAGCCCCGGACCTGTCGATTTTGGTCAAAAATGAAAATTTCAAAAGTGCCTCAATTTCTGCTTTAAACTTTAGGTACTATCCCAAAATGTATCACTAAGGTGACAGAAGTTGATTTCGGAGCATCATTTTTGAACAGGAGCTTCAACCGTTTTGTGGCATATGAGAAATTCCCTAAGCCCGGACCTGTCGATTCTGGTCAAAAATGAAAATTTCAAATGTGCCCCAATTTCTGCTTTAAACTTTAGGTACTATCCCAAAATGTATCACTAAGGTGACAGAAGTTGATTTCGGAGCATCATTTTTGAACAGGAGCTTCAACCGTTATGTGGCATATGAGAAATTCCCTAAGCCCCGGACCTGTCGATTTTGGTCATAAATGAAAACTTCAAAAGTGCCCCAATTTCTGCTTTAAACTTTAGGTACTATCCCAAAATGTATCACTAAGGTGACAGAAGTTGATTTCGGAGCATCATTTTTGAACAGGAGCTTCAAACGTTTTGTGGCATATGAGAAATTCCCTAAGCCCCGGACCTGTCGATTTTGGTCAAAAATGAAAATATCAAAAGTGCCCCAATTTCTGCTTTAAACTTTAGGTACTATCCCAGAATGTATCACTAAGGTGACAGAAGTTGATTTCGGAGCATCATTTTTTAACAGGAGCTTCAACCGTTTTGTGGCATATGAGAAATTCCCTAAGCCCCGGACCTGTCGATTTTGGTCAAAAATGAAAATTTCAAAAGTGCCCCAATTTCTGCTTTAAACTTTAGGTACTATCCCAAAATGTATCACTAAGGTGACAGAAGTTGATTTCGGAGCATCATTTTTTTACAGGAGCTTCAACCGTTTTGTGGCATATGAGAAATTCCCTAAGCCCCGGACCTGTCGATTTTGGTCAAAAATGAAAATTTCAAAAGTGCCCCAATTTCAGCTTTAAACTTTAGGTACTATCCTAAAATGTATCACTAAGGTGACAGAAGTTGATTTCGGAGCATCATTTTTGAACAGGAGCTTCAAACGTTTTGTGGCATATGAGAAATTCCCTAAGCCCCGGACCTGTCGATTTTGGTCAAAAATGAAAATATCAAAAGTGCCCCAATTTCTGCTTTAAACTTTAGGTACTATCCCAAAATGTATCACTAAGGTGACAGAAGTTGATTTCGGAGCATCATTTTTGAACAGGAGCTTCAACCGTTTTGTGGCATATGAGAAATTCCCTAAGCCCCGGACCTGTCGATTTTGGTCAAAAAATGAAAACTTCAAAAGTGCCCCAATTTCTGCTTTAAACTTTAGGTACTATCCCAAAATGTATCACTAAGGTGACAGAAGTTGATTTCGGAGCATCATTTTTGAACAGGAGCTTCAACCGTTTTGTGGCATATGAGAAATTCCCTAAGCCCCGGACCTGTCAATTTTGGTCAAAAATGAAAATTTCAAAAGTGTCCCAATTTCTGCTTTAAACTTTAGGTACTATCCCAGAATGTATCACTAAGGTGACAGAAGTTGATTTCGGAGCATTATTTTTGAACAGGAGCTTCAACCGTTTTGTGGCATATGAGAAATTCCCTAAGCCCCGGACCTGTCGATTTTGGTCAAAAATGAAAATTTCAAAAGTGCCCCAATTTCTGCTTTAAACTTTAGGTACTATCCCAGAATGTATCACTAAGGTGACAGAAGTTTATTTCGGAGCATTATTTTTGAACAGGAGCTTCAACCGTTTTGTGGCATATGAGAAATTCCCTAAGCCCCGGACCTGTCGATTTTGGTCAAAAATGAAAATTTCAAAAGTGCCTCAATTTCTGCTTTAAACTTTAGGTACTATCCCAGAATGTATCACTAAGGTGACAGAAGTTGATTTCGGAGCATTATTTTTGAACAGGAGCTTCAACCGTTTTGTGGCATATGAGAAATTCCCTAAGCCCCGGACCTGTCGATTTTGGTCAAAAATGAAAATTTCAAAAGTGCCCCAATTTCTGCTTTAAACTTTAGGTACTATCCCAGAATGTATCACTAAGGTGACAGAAGTTGATTTCGGAGCATTATTTTTGAACAGGAGCTTCAACCGTTTTGTGGCATATGAGAAATTCCCTAAGCCCCGGACCTGTCGATTTTGGTCAAAAATGAAAATTTCAAAAGTGCCTCAATTTCTGCTTTAAACTTTAGGTACTATCCCAAAATGTATCACTAAGGTGACAGAAGTTGATTTCGGAGCATCATTTTTGAACAGGAGCTTCAACCGTTTTGTGGCATATGAGAAATTCCCTAAGCCCCGGACCTGTCGATTTTGGTCAAAAATGAAAATTTCAAAAGTGCCCCAATTTCTGCTTTAAACTTTAGGTACTATCCCAAAATGTTTCACTAAGGTGACAGAAGTTGATTTCGGAGCATCATTTTTGAACAGGAGCTTTAACCGTTTTGTAGCATATGAGAAATTCCCTAAGCCCCGGACCTGTCGATTTTGGTCAAAAATGAAAATATCAAAAGTGCCCCAATTTCTGCTTTAAACTTTAGGTACTATCCCAAAATGTATCACTAAGGTGACAGAAGTTGATTTCGGAGCATCATTTTTGAACAGGAGCTTCAACCGTTTTGTGGCATATGAGAAATTCCCTAAGCCCGGACCTGTCGATTCTGGTCAAAAATGAAAATTTCAAATGTGCCCCAATTTCTGCTTTAAACTTTAGGTACTATCCCAAAATGTATCACTAAGGTGACAGAAGTTGATTTCGGAGCATCATTTTTGAACAGGAGCTTCAACCGTTATGTGGCATATGAGAAATTCCCTAAGCCCCGGACCTGTCGATTTTGGTCATAAATGAAAACTTCAAAAGTGCCCCAATTTCTGCTTTAAACTTTAGGTACTATCCCAAAATGTATCACTAAGGTGACAGAAGTTGATTTCGGAGCATCATTTTTGAACAGGAGCTTCAAACGTTTTGTGGCATATGAGAAATTCCCTAAGCCCCGGACCTGTCGATTTTGGTCAAAAATGAAAATATCAAAAGTGCCCCAATTTCTGCTTTAAACTTTAGGTACTATCCCAAAATGTATCACTAAGGTGACAGAAGTTGATTTCGGAGCATCATTTTTTAACAGGAGCTTCAACCGTTTTGTGGTATATGAGAAATTCCCTAAGCCCCGGACCTGTCGATTTTGGTCAAAAATGAAAATTTCAAAAGTGCCCCAATTTCTGCTTTAAACTTTAGGTACTATCCCAAAATGTATCACTAAGGTGACAGAAGTTGATTTCGGAGCATCATTTTTTTACAGGAGCTTCAACCGTTTTGTGGCATATGAGAAATTCCCTAAGCCCCGGACCTGTCGATTTTGGTCAAAAATGAAAATTTCAAAAGTGCCCCAATTTCAGCTTTAAACTTTAGGTACTATCCTAAAATGTATCACTAAGGTGACAAAAGTTGATTTCGGAGCATCATTTTTGAACAGGAGCTTCAAACGTTTTGTGGCATATGAGAAATTCCCTAAGCCCCGGACCTGTCGATTTTGGTCAAAAATGAAAATATCAAAAGTGCCCCAATTTCTGCTTTAAACTTTAGGTACTATCCCAAAATGTATCACTAAGGTGACAGAAGTTGATTTCGGAGCATCATTTTTGAACAGGAGCTTCAACCGTTTTGTGGCATATGAGAAATTCCCTAAGCCCCGGACCTGTCGATTTTGGTCAAAAAATGAAAACTTCAAAAGTGCCCCAATTTCTGCTTTAAACTTTAGGTACTATCCCAAAATGTATCACTAAGGTGACAGAAGTTGATTTCGGAGCATCATTTTTGAACAGGAGCTTCAAACGTTTTGTGGCATATGAGAAATTCCCTAAGCCCCGGACCTGTC
Source organism: Pseudophryne corroboree (assembly GCF_028390025.1). Lineage (NCBI taxonomy): Eukaryota > Metazoa > Chordata > Amphibia > Anura > Myobatrachidae > Pseudophryne > Pseudophryne corroboree. Next base: position 81,694 of record NW_026968027.1, on the reverse strand, counting down.
GATTTTGGTCAAAAATGAAAATTTCAAAAGTGCCCCAATTTCTGCTTTAAACTTTAGGTACTATCCCAGAATGTATAACTAAGGTGACAGAAGTTGATTTCGGAGCATTATTTTTGAACAGGAGCTTCAACCGTTTTGTGGCATATGAGAAATTCCCTAAGCCCCGGACCTGTCGATTTTGGTCAAAAATGAAAATTTCAAAAGTGCCTCAATTTCTGCTTTAAACTTTAGGTACTATCCCAAAATGTATCACTAAGGTGACAGAAGTTGATTTCGGAGCATCATTTTTGAACAGGAGCTTCAACCGTTTTGTGGCATATGAGAAATTCCCTAAGCCCCGGACCTGTCGATTTTGGTCAAAAATGAAAATTTCAAAAGTGCCCCAATTTCTGCTTTAAACTTTAGGTACTATCCCAAAATGTTTCACTGAGGTGACAGAAGTTGATTTCGGAGCATCATTTTTGAACAGGAGCTTTAACCGTTTTGTAGCATATGAGAAATTCCCTAAGCCCTGGACATGTCGATTTTGGTCAAAAATGAAAATATCAAAAGTGCCCCAATTTCTGCTTTAAACTTTAGGTACTATCCCAAAATGTATCACTAAGGTGACAGAAGTTGATTTCGGAGCATCATTTTTGAACAGGAGCTTCAACCGTTTTGTGGCATATGAGAAATTCCCTAAGCCCGGACCTGTCGATTCTGGTCAAAAATGAAAATTTCAAATGTGCCCCAATTTCTGCTTTAAACTTTAGGTACTATCCCAAAATGTATCACTAAGGTGACAGAAGTTGATTTCGGAGCATCATTTTTGAACAGGAGCTTCAACCGTTATGTGGCATATGAGAAATTCCCTAAGCCCCGGACCTGTCGATTTTGGTCATAAATGAAAACTTCAAAAGTGCCCCAATTTCTGCTTTAAACTTTAGGTACTATCCCAAAATGTATCACTAAGGTGACAGAAGTTGATTTCGGAGCATCATTTTTGAACAGGAGCTTCAAACGTTTTGTGGCATATGAGAAATTCCCTAAGCCCCGGACCTGTCGATTTTGGTCAAAAATGAAAATATCAGAAGTGCCCCAATTTCTGCTTTAAACTTTAGGTACTATCCCAAAATGTATCACTAAGGTGACAGAAGTTGATTTCGGAGCATCATTTTTTAACAGGAGCTTCAACCGTTTTGTGGCATATGAGAAATTCCCTAAGCCCCGGACCTGTCGATTTTGGTCAAAAATGAAAATTTCAAAAGTGCCCCAATTTCAGCTTTAAACTTTAGGTACTATCCTAAAATGTATCACTAAGGTGACAGAAGTTGATTTCGGAGCATCATTTTTGAACAGGAGCTTCAAACGTTTTGTGGCATATGAGAAATTCCCTAAGCCCCGGACCTGTCGATTTTGGTCAAAAATGAAAATATCAAAAGTGCCCCAATTTCTGCTTTAAACTTTAGGTACTATCCCAAAATGTATCACTAAGGTGACAGAAGTTGATTTCGGAGCATCATTTTTGAACAGGAGCTTCAACCGTTTTGTGGCATATGAGAAATTCCCTAAGCCCGGACCTGTCGATTCTGGTCAAAAATGAAAATTTCAAATGTGCCCCAATTTCTGCTTTAAACTTTAGGTACTATCCCAAAATGTATCACTAAGGTGACAGAAGTTGATTTCGGAGCATCATTTTTGAACAGGAGCTTCAACCGTTATGTGGCATATGAGAAATTCCCTAAGCCCCGGACCTGTCGATTTTGGTCATAAATGAAAACTTCAAAAGTGCCCCAATTTCTGCTTTAAACTTTAGGTACTATCCCAAAATGTATCACTAAGGTGACAGAAGTTGATTTCGGAGCATCATTTTTGAACAGGAGCTTCAAACGTTTTGTGGCATATGAGAAATTCCCTAAGCCCCGGACCTGTCGATTTTGGTCAAAAATGAAAATATCAAAAGTGCCCCAATTTCTGCTTTAAACTTTAGGTACTATCCCAAAATGTATCACTAAGGTGACAGAAGTTGATTTCGGAGCATCATTTTTTAACAGGAGCTTCAACCGTTTTGTGGCATATGAGAAATTCCCTAAGCCCCGGACCTGTCGATTTTGGTCAAAAATGAAAATTTCAAAAGTGCCCCAATTTCTGCTTTAAACTTTAGGTACTATCCCAGAATGTATCACTAAGGTGACAGAAGTTGATTTCGGAGCATTATTTTTGAACAGGAGCTTCAACCGTTTTGTGGCATATGAGAAATTCCCTAAGCCCCGGACCTGTCGATTTTGGTCAAAAATGAAAATTTCAAAAGTGCCCCAATTTCTGCTTTAAACTTTAGGTACTATCCTAAAATGTATCACTAAGGTGACAGAAGTTGATTTCGGAGCATCATTTTTGAACAGGAGCTTCAAACGTTTTGTGGCATATGAGAAATTCCCTAAGCCCCGGACCTGTCGATTTTGGTCAAAAATGAAAATATCAAAAGTGCCCCAATTTCTGCTTTAAACTTTAGGTACTATCCCAAAATGTATCACTAAGGTGACAGAAGTTGATTTCGGAGCATCATTTTTTAACAGGAGCTTCAACCGTTTTGTGGCATATGAGAAATTCCCTAAGCCCCGGACCTGTCGATTTTGGTCAAAAATGAAAATTTCAAAAGTGCCCCAATTTCTGCTTTAAACTTTAGGTACTATCCCAGAATGTATCACTAAGGTGACAGAAGTTGATTTCGGAGCATTATTTTTGAACAGGAGCTTCAACCGTTTTGTGGCATATGAGAAATTCCCTAAGCCCGGACCTGTCGATTCTGGTCAAAAATGAAAATTTCAAATGTGCCCCAATTTCTGCTTTAAACTTTAGGTACTATCCCAAAATGTATCACTAAGGTGACAGAAGTTGATTTCGGAGCATCATTTTTGAACAGGAGCTTCAACCGTTATGTGGCATATGAGAAATTCCCTAAGCCCCGGACCTGTCGATTTTGGTCATAAATGAAAACTTCAAAAGTGCCCCAATTTCTGCTTTAAACTTTAGGTACTATCCCAAAATGTATCACTAAGGTGACAGAAGTTGATTTCGGAGCATCATTTTTGAACAGGAGCTTCAAACGTTTTGTGGCATATGAGAAATTCCCTAAGCCCCGGACCTGTCGATTTTGGTCAAAAATGAAAATATCAAAAGTGCCCCAATTTCTGCTTTAAACTTTAGGTACTATCCCAAAATGTATCACTAAGGTGACAGAAGTTGATTTCGGAGCATCATTTTTTAACAGGAGCTTCAACCGTTTTGTGGCATATGAGAAATTCCCTAAGCCCCGGACCTGTCGATTTTGGTCAAAAATGAAAATTTCAAAAGTGCCCCAATTTCTGCTTTAAACTTTAGGTACTATCCCAGAATGTATCACTAAGGTGACAGAAGTTGATTTCGGAGCATTATTTTTGAACAGGAGCTTCAACCGTTTTGTGGCATATGAGAAATTCCCTAAGCCCCGGACCTGTCGATTTTGGTCAAAAATGAAAATTTCAAAAGTGCCCCAATTTCTGCTTTAAACTTTAGGTACTATCCTAAAATGTATCACTAAGGTGACAGAAGTTGATTTCGGAGCATCATTTTTGAACAGGAGCTTCAAACGTTTTGTGGCATATGAGAAATTCCCTAAGCCCCGGACCTGTCGATTTTGGTCAAAAATGAAAATATCAAAAGTGCCCCAATTTCTGCTTTAAACTTTAGGTACTATCCCAAAATGTATCACTAAGGTGACAGAAGTTGATTTCGGAGCATCATTTTTTAACAGGAGCTTCAACCGTTTTGTGGCATATGAGAAATTCCCTAAGCCCCGGACCTGTCGATTTTGGTCAAAAATGAAAATTTCAAAAGTGCCCCAATTTCTGCTTTAAACTTTAGGTACTATCCCAGAATGTATCACTAAGGTGACAGAAGTTGATTTCGGAGCATTATTTTTGAACAGGAGCTTCAACCGTTTTGTGGCATATGAGAAATTCCCTAAGCCCCGGACCTGTCGATTTTGGTCAAAAATGAAAATTTCAAAAGTGCCCCAATTTCAGCTTTAAACTTTAGGTACTATCCTAAAATGTATCACTAAGGTGACAGAAGTTGATTTCGGAGCATCATTTTTGAACAGGAGCTTCAAACGTTTTGTGGCATATGAGAAATTCCCTAAGCCCCGGACCTGTCGATTTTGGTCAAAAATGAAAATATCAAAAGTGCCCCAATTTCTGCTTTAAACTTTAGGTACTATCCCAAAATGTATCACTAAGGTGACAGAAGTTGATTTCGGAGCATCATTTTTGAACAGGAGCTTCAACCGTTTTGTGGCATATGAGAAATTCCCTAAGCCCCGGACCTGTCGATTTTGGTCAAAAAATGAAAACTTCAAAAGTGCCCCAATTTCTGCTTTAAACTTTAGGTACTATCCCAAAATGTATCACTAAGGTGACAGAAGTTGATTTCGGAGCATCATTTTTGAACAGGAGCTTCAACCGTTTTGTGGCATATGAGAAATTCCCTAAGCCCCGGACCTGTCAATTTTGGTCAAAAATGAAAATTTCAAAAGTGCCCCAATTTCTGCTTTAAACTTTAGGTACTATCCCAAGATGTATCACTAAGGTGACAGAAGTTGATTTCGGAGCATCATTTTTGAACAGGAGCTTCAACCGTTATGTGGCATATGAGAAATTCCCTAAGCCCCGGACCTGTCGATTTTGGTCAAAAATGAAAATTTCAAAAGTGCCCCAATTTCTGCTTTAAACTTTAGGTACTATCCCAGAATGTATCACTAAGGTGACAGAAGTTGATTTCGGAGCATTATTTTTGAACAGGAGCTTCAACCGTTTTGTGGCATATGAGAAATTCCCTAAGCCCCGGACCTGTCGATTTTGGTCAAAAATGAAAATTTCAAAAGTGCCTCAATTTCTGCTTTAAACTTTAGGTACTATCCCAAAATGTATCACTAAGGTGACAGAAGTTGATTTCGGAGCATCATTTTTGAACAGGAGCTTCAACCGTTTTGTAGCATATGAGAAATTCCCTAAGCCCTGGACCTGTCGATTTTGGTCAAAAATGAAAATATCAAAAGTGCCCCAATTTCTGCTTTAAACTTTAGGTACTATCCCAAAATGTATCACTAAGGTGACAGAAGTTGATTTCGGGGCATCATTTTTGAACAGGAGCTTCAACCGTTTTGTAGCATATGAGAAATTCCCTAAGCCCCGGACCTGTCGATTTTGGTCAAAAATGAAAATATCAAAAGTGCCCCAATTTCTGCTTTAAACTTTAGGTACTATCCCAAAATGTATCACTAAGGTGACAGAAGTTGATTTCGGAGCATCATTTTTGAACAGGAGCTTCAACCGTTTTGTGGCATATGAGAAATTCCCTAAGCCCGGACCTGTCGATTCTGGTCAAAAATGAAAATTTCAAATGTGCCCCAATTTCTGCTTTAAACTTTAGGTACTATCCCAAAATGTATCACTAAGGTGACAGAAGTTGATTTCGGAGCATCATTTTTGAACAGGAGCTTCAACCGTTATGTGGCATATGAGAAATTCCCTAAGCCCCGGACCTGTCGATTTTGGTCATAAATGAAAACTTCAAAAGTGCCCCAATTTCTGCTTTAAACTTTAGGTACTATCCCAAAATGTATCACTAAGGTGACAGAAGTTGATTTCGGAGCATCATTTTTGAACAGGAGCTTCAAACGTTTTGTGGCATATGAGAAATTCCCTAAGCCCCGGACCTGTCGATTTTGGTCAAAAATGAAAATATCAAAAGTGCCCCAATTTCTGCTTTAAACTTTAGGTACTATCCCAAAATGTATCACTAAGGTGACAGAAGTTGATTTCGGAGCATCATTTTTTAACAGGAGCTTCAACCGTTTTGTGGCATATGAGAAATTCCCTAAGCCCCGGACCTGTCGATTTTGGTCAAAAATGAAAATTTCAAAAGTGCCCCAATTTCTGCTTTAAACTTTAGGTACTATCCCAAAATGTATCACTAAGGTGACAGAAGCTGATTTCGGAGCATCATTTTTTTACAGGAGCTTCAACCGTTTTGTGGCATATGAGAAATTCCCTAAGCCCTGGACCTGTCGATTTTGGTCAAAAATGAAAATTTCAAAAGTGCCCCAATTTCTGCTTTAAACTTTAGGTACTATCCCAGAATGTATCACTAAGGTGACAGAAGTTGATTTCGGAGCATTATTTTTGAACAGGAGCTTCAACCGTTTTGTGGCATATGAGAAATTCCCTAAGCCCCGGATCTATCGATTTTGGTCAAAAATGAAAATTTCAAAAGTACCCCAATTTCTGCTTTAAACTTTAGGTACTATCCCAAAATGTATCACTAAGGTGACAGAAGTTGATTTCGGAGCATTATTTTTGAACAGGAGCTTCAACCGTTTTGTGGCATATGAGAAATTCCCTAAGCCCCGGATCTATCGATTTTGGTCAAAAATGAAAATTTCAAAAGTACCCCAATTTCTGCTTTAAACTTTAGGTACTATCCCAAAATGTATCACTAAGGTGACAGAAGTTGATTTCGGAGCATCATTTTTGAACAGGAGCTTCAACCGTTTTGTGGCATATGAGAAATTCCCTAAGCCCCGGACCTGTCGATTTTGGTCAAAAATGAAAATTTCAAAAGTGCCCCAATTTCTGCTTTAAACTTTAGGTACTATCCCAGAATGTATCACTAAGGTGACAGAAGTTGATTTCGGAGCATTATTTTTGAACAGGAGCTTCAACCGTTTTGTGGCATATGAGAAATTCCCTAAGCCCCGGACCTGTCGATTTTGGTCAAAAATGAAAATTTCAAAAGTGCCTCAATTTCTGCTTTAAACTTTAGGTACTATCCCAGAATGTATCACTAAGGCGACAGAAGTTGATTTCGGAGCATTATTTTTGAACAGGAGCTTCAACCGTTTTGTGGGATATGAGAAATTCCCTAAGCCCCGGACCTGTCGATTTTGGTCAAAAATGAAAATTTCAAAAGTGCCCCAATTTCTGCTTTAAACTTTAGGTACTATCCCAGAATGTATCACTAAGGTGACAGAAGTTGATTTCGGAGCATCATTTTTGAACAGGAGCTTCAACCGTTTTGTGGCATATGAGAAATTCCCTAAGCCCGGACCTGTCGATTCTGGTCAAAAATGAAAATTTCAAATGTGCCCCAATTTCTGCTTTAAACTTTAGGTACTATCCCAAAATGTATCACTAAGGTGACAGAAGTTGATTTCGGAGCATCATTTTTGAACAGGAGCTTCAACCGTTTTGTAGCATATGAGAAATTCCCTAAGCCCCGGACCTGTCGATTTTGGTCAAAAATGAAAATATCAAAAGTGCCCCAATTTCTGCTTTAAACTTTAGGTACTATCCCAAAATGTATCACTAAGGTGACAGAAGTTGATTTCGGAGCATCATTTTTGAACAGGGGCTTCAACCGTTTTGTGGCATATGAGAAATTCCCTAAGCCCGGACCTGTCGATTCTGGTCAAAAATGAAAATTTCAAATGTGCCCCAATTTCTGCTTTAAACTTTAGGTACTATCCCAAAATGTATCACTAAGGTGACAGAAGTTGATTTCGGAGCATCATTTTTGAACAGGAGCTTCAACCGTTATGTGGCATATGAGAAATTCCCTAAGCCCCGGACCTGTCGATTTTGGTCATAAATGAAAACTTCAAAAGTGCCCCAATTTCTGCTTTAAACTTTAGGTACTATCCCAAAATGTATCACTAAGGTGACAGAAGTTGATTTCGGAGCATCATTTTTGAACAGGAGCTTCAAACGTTTTGTGGCATATGAGAAATTCCCTAAGCCCCGGACCTGTCGATTTTGGTCAAAAATGAAAATATCAAAAGTGCCCCAATTTCTGCTTTAAACTTTAGGCACTATCCCAAAATGTATCACTAAGGTGACAGAAGTTGATTTCGGAGCATCATTTTTTTACAGGAGCTTCAACCGTTTTGTGGCATATGAGAAATTCCCTAAGCCCCGGACCTGTCGATTTTGGTCAAAAATGAAAATTTCAAAAGTGCCCCAATTTCTGCTTTAAACTTTAGGTACTATCCCAGAATGTATCACTAAGGTGACAGAAGTTGATTTCGGAGCATTATTTTTGAACAGGAGCTTCAACCGTTTTGTGGCATATGAGAAATTCCCTAAGCCCCGGATCTATCGATTTTGGTCAAAAATGAAAATTTCAAAAGTACCCCAATTTCTGCTTTAAACTTTAGGTACTATCCCAAAATGTATGACTAAGGTGACAGAAGTTGATTTCGGAGCATTATTTTTGAACAGGAGCTTCAACCGTTTTGTGGCATATGAGAAATTCCCTAAGCCCCGGACCTGTCGATTTTGGTCAAAAATGAAAATATCAAAAGTGCCCCAATTTCTGCTTTAAACTTTAGGTACTATCCCAAAATGTATCACTAAGGTGACAGAAGTTGATTTCGGAGCATCATTTTTGAACAGGAGCTTCAACCGTTTTGTGGCATATGAGAAATTCCCTAAGCCCCGGACCTGTCGATTTTGGTCAAAAAATGAAAACTTCAAAAGTGCCCCAATTTCTGCTTTAAACTTTAGGTACTATCCCAAAATGTATCACTAAGGTGACAGAAGTTGATTTCGGAGCATCATTTTTGAACAGGAGCTTCAACCGTTTTGTGGCATATGAGAAATTCCCTAAGCCCCGGACCTGTCAATTTTGGTCAAAAATGAAAATTTCAAAAGTGTCCCAATTTCTGCTTTAAACTTTAGGTACTATCCCAGAATGTATCACTAAGGTGACAGAAGTTGATTTCGGAGCATTATTTTTGAACAGGAGCTTCAACCGTTTTGTGGCATATGAGAAATTCCCTAAGCCCCGGACCTGTCGATTTTGGTCAAAAATGAAAATTTCAAAAGTGCCCCAATTTCTGCTTTAAACTTTAGGTACTATCCCAAAATGTATCACTAAGGTGACAGAAGTTGATTTCGGAGCATCATTTTTGAACAGGAGCTTCAACCGTTATGTGGCATATGAGAAATTCCCTAAGCCCCGGACCTGTCGATTTTGGTCAAAAATGAAAACTTCAAAAGTGCCCCAATTTCTGCTTTAAACTTTAGGTACTATCCCAAAATGTATCACTAAGGTGACAGAAGTTGATTTCGGAGCATCATTTTTGAACAGGAGCTTCAACCGTTTTGTAGCATATGAGAAATTCCCTAAGCCCCGGACCTGTCGATTTTGGTTAAAAAATGAAAATATCAAAAGTGCCCCAATTTCTGCTTTAAACTTTAGGTACTATCCCAAAATGTATCACTAAGGTGACAGAAGTTGATTTCGGAGCATCATTTTTGAACAGGAGCTTCAACCGTTTTGTGGCATATGAGAAATTCCCTAAGCCCGGACCTGTCGATTCTGGTCAAAAATGAAAATTTCAAATGTGCCCCAATTTCTGCTTTAAACTTTAGGTACTATCCCAAAATGTATCACTAAGGTGACAGAAGTTGATTTCGGAGCATCATTTTTGAACAGGAGCTTCAACCGTTATGTGGCATATGAGAAATTCCCTAAGCCCCGGACCTGTCGATTTTGGTCATAAATGAAAACTTCAAAAGTGCCCCAATTTCTGCTTTAAACTTTAGGTACTATCCCAAAATGTATCACTAAGGTGACAGAAGTTGATTTCGGAGCATCATTTTTGAACAGGAGCTTCAAACGTTTTGTGGCATATGAGAAATTCCCTAAGCCCCGGACCTGTCGATTTTGGTCAAAAATGAAAATATCAAAAGTGCCCCAATTTCTGCTTTAAACTTTAGGTACTATCCCAAAATGTATCACTAAGGTGACAGAAGTTGATTTCGGAGCATCATTTTTTAACAGGAGCTTCAACTGTTTTGTGGCATATGAGAAATTCCCTAAGCCCCGGACCTGTCGATTTTGGTCAAAAATGAAAATTTCAAAAGTGCCCCAATTTCTGCTTTAAACTTTAGGTACTATCCCAGAATGTATCACTAAGGTGACAGAAGTTGATTTCGGAGCATTATTTTTGAACAGGAGCTTCAACCGTTTTGTGGCATATGAGAAATTCCCTAAGCCCCGGACCTATCGATTTTGGTCAAAAATGAAAATTTCAAAAGTACCCCAATTTCTGCTTTAAACTTTAGGTACTATCCCAAAATGTATCACTAAGGTGACAGAAGTTGATTTCGGAGCATTATTTTTGAACAGGAGCTTCAACCGTTTTGTGGCATATGAGAAATTCCCTAAGCCCCGGACCTGTCGATTTTGGTCAAAAATGACAATTTCAAAAGTGCCCCAATTTCTGCTTTAAACTTTAGGTACTATCCCAGAATGTATAACTAAGGTGACAGAAGTTGAATTCAGAGCATTATTTTTGAACAGGAGCTTCAACCGTTTTGTGGCATATGAGCAATTCCCTAAGCCCCGGACCTGTCAATTTTGGTCAAAAATGAAAATTTCAAAAGTGCCCCAATTTCTGCTTTAAACTTTAGGTACTATCCCAGAATGTATCACTAAGGTGACAGAAGTTGATTTCGGAGCATCATTTTTGAACAGGAGCTTCAACCGTTTTGTGGCATATGAGAAATTCCCTACGCCCCGGACCTGTCAATTTTGGTCAAAAATGAAAATTTCAAAAGTGCCCCAATTTCTGCTTTAAACTTTAGGTACTATCCCAGAATGTATCACTAAGGTGACAGAAGTTGATTTCGGAGCATTATTTTTGAACAGGAGCTTCAACCGTTTTGTGGCATATGAGAAATTCCCTAAGCCCCGGACCTGTCGATTTTGGTCAAAAATGAAAATTTCAAAAGTGCCCCAATTTCTGCTTTAAACTTTAGGTACTATCCCAAAATGTATCACTAAGGTGACAGAAGTTGATTTCGGAGCATCATTTTTGAACAGGAGCTTCAACCGTTATGTGGCATATGAGAAATTCCCTAAGCCCCGGACCTGTCGATTTTGGTCAAAAATGAAAACTTCAAAAGTGCCCCAATTTCTGCTTTAAACTTTAGGTACTATCCCAAAATGTATCACTAAGGTGACAGAAGTTGATTTCGGAGCATCATTTTTGAACAGGAGCTTCAACCGTTTTGTGGCATATGAGAAATTCCCTAAGCCCCGGACCTGTCAATTTTGGTCAAAAATGAAAATTTCAAAAGTGCCCCAATTTCTGCTTTAAACTTTAGGTACTATCCCAGAATGTATCACTAAGGTGACAGAAGTTGATTTCGGAGCATTATTTTTGAACAGGAGCTTCAACCGTTTTGTGGCATATGAGAAATTCCCTAAGCCCCGGACCTGTCGATTTTGGTCAAAAATGAAAATTTCAAAAGTGCCTCAATTTCTGCTTTAAACTTTAGGTACTATCCCAAAATGTATCACTAAGGTGACAGAAGTTGATTTCGGAGCATCATTTTTGAACAGGAGCTTCAACCGTTTTGTAGCATATGAGAAATTCCCTAAGCCCCGGACCTGTCGATTTTGGTCAAAAATGAAAATTTCAAAAGTGCCCCAATTTCTGCTTTAAACTTTAGGTACTATCCCAGAATGTATCACTAAGGTGACAGAAGTTGATTTCGGAGCATTATTTTTGAACAGGAGCTTCAACCGTTTTGTGGCATATGAGAAATTCCCTAAGCCCCGGACCTGTCGATTTTGGTCAAAAATGAAAATTTCAAAAGTGCCTCAATTTCTGCTTTAAACTTTAGGTACTATCCCAGAATGTATCACTAAGGCGACAGAAGTTGATTTCGGAGCATTATTTTTGAACAGGAGCTTCAACCGTTTTGTGGGATATGAGAAATTCCCTAAGCCCCGGACCTGTCGATTTTGGTCAAAAATGAAAATTTCAAAAGTGCCCCAATTTCTGCTTTAAACTTTAGGTACTATCCCAGAATGTATCACTAAGGTGACAGAAGTTGATTTCGGAGCATCATTTTTGAACAGGAGCTTCAACCGTTTTGTGGCATATGAGAAATTCCCTAAGCCCGGACCTGTCGATTCTGGTCAAAAATGAAAATTTCAAATGTGCCCCAATTTCTGCTTTAAACTTTAGGTACTATCCCAAAATGTATCACTAAGGTGACAGAAGTTGATTTCGGAGCATCATTTTTGAACAGGAGCTTCAACCGTTTTGTAGCATATGAGAAATTCCCTAAGCCCCGGACCTGTCGATTTTGGTCAAAAATGAAAATATCAAAAGTGCCCCAATTTCTGCTTTAAACTTTAGGTACTATCCCAAAATGTATCACTAAGGTGACAGAAGTTGATTTCGGAGCATCATTTTTGAACAGGGGCTTCAACCGTTTTGTGGCATATGAGAAATTCCCTAAGCCCGGACCTGTCGATTCTGGTCAAAAATGAAAATTTCAAATGTGCCCCAATTTCTGCTTTAAACTTTAGGTACTATCCCAAAATGTATCACTAAGGTGACAGAAGTTGATTTCGGAGCATCATTTTTGAACAGGAGCTTCAACCGTTATGTGGCATATGAGAAATTCCCTAAGCCCCGGACCTGTCGATTTTGGTCATAAATGAAAACTTCAAAAGTGCCCCAATTTCTGCTTTAAACTTTAGGTACTATCCCAAAATGTATCACTAAGGTGACAGAAGTTGATTTCGGAGCATCATTTTTGAACAGGAGCTTCAAACGTTTTGTGGCATATGAGAAATTCCCTAAGCCCCGGACCTGTCGATTTTGGTCAAAAATGAAAATATCAAAAGTGCCCCAATTTCTGCTTTAAACTTTAGGTACTATCCCAAAATGTATCACTAAGGTGACAGAAGTTGATTTCGGAGCATCATTTTTTTACAGGAGCTTCAACCGTTTTGTGGCATATGAGAAATTCCCTAAGCCCCGGACCTGTCGATTTTGGTCAAAAATGAAAATTTCAAAAGTGCCCCAATTTCTGCTTTAAACTTTAGGTACTATCCCAGAATGTATCACTAAGGTGACAGAAGTTGATTTCGGAGCATTATTTTTGAACAGGAGCTTCAACCGTTTTGTGGCATATGAGAAATTCCCTAAGCCCCGGATCTATCGATTTTGGTCAAAAATGAAAATTTCAAAAGTACCCCAATTTCTGCTTTAAACTTTAGGTACTATCCCAAAATGTATGACTAAGGTGACAGAAGTTGATTTCGGAGCATTATTTTTGAACAGGAGCTTCAACCGTTTTGTGGCATATGAGAAATTCCCTAAGCCCCGGACCTGTCGATTTTGGTCAAAAATGAAAATATCAAAAGTGCCCCAATTTCTGCTTTAAACTTTAGGTACTATCCCAAAATGTATCACTAAGGTGACAGAAGTTGATTTCGGAGCATCATTTTTGAACAGGAGCTTCAACCGTTTTGTGGCATATGAGAAATTCCCTAAGCCCCGGACCTGTCGATTTTGGTCAAAAAATGAAAACTTCAAAAGTGCCCCAATTTCTGCTTTAAACTTTAGGTACTATCCCAAAATGTATCACTAAGGTGACAGAAGTTGATTTCGGAGCATCATTTTTGAACAGGAGCTTCAACCGTTTTGTGGCATATGAGAAATTCCCTAAGCCCCGGACCTGTCAATTTTGGTCAAAAATGAAAATTTCAAAAGTGTCCCAATTTCTGCTTTAAACTTTAGGTACTATCCCAGAATGTATCACTAAGGTGACAGAAGTTGATTTCGGAGCATTATTTTTGAACAGGAGCTTCAACCGTTTTGTGGCATATGAGAAATTCCCTAAGCCCCGGACCTGTCGATTTTGGTCAAAAATGAAAATTTCAAAAGTGCCCCAATTTCTGCTTTAAACTTTAGGTACTATCCCAAAATGTATCACTAAGGTGACAGAAGTTGATTTCGGAGCATCATTTTTGAACAGGAGCTTCAACCGTTATGTGGCATATGAGAAATTCCCTAAGCCCCGGACCTGTCGATTTTGGTCAAAAATGAAAACTTCAAAAGTGCCCCAATTTCTGCTTTAAACTTTAGGTACTATCCCAAAATGTATCACTAAGGTGACAGAAGTTGATTTCGGAGCATTATTTTTGAACAGGAGCTTCAACCGTTTTGTGGCATATGAGAAATTCCCTAAGCCCCGGACCTGTCGATTTTGGTCAAAAATGACAATTTCAAAAGTGCCCCAATTTCTGCTTTAAACTTTAGGTACTATCCCAGAATGTATAACTAAGGTGACAGAAGTTGAATTCAGAGCATTATTTTTGAACAGGAGCTTCAACCGTTTTGTGGCATATGAGAAATTCCCTAAGCCCCGGACCTGTCAATTTTGGTCAAAAATGAAAATTTCAAAAGTGCCCCAATTTCTGCTTTAAACTTTAGGTACTATCCCAGAATGTATCACTAAGGTGACAGAAGTTGATTTCGGAGCATCATTTTTGAACAGGAGCTTCAACCGTTTTGTGGCATATGAGAAATTCCCTACGCCCCGGACCTGTCAATTTTGGTCAAAAATGAAAATTTCAAAAGTGCCCCAATTTCTGCTTTAAACTTTAGGTACTATCCCAGAATGTATCACTAAGGTGACAGAAGTTGATTTCGGAGCATTATTTTTGAACAGGAGCTTCAACCGTTTTGTGGCATATGAGAAATTCCCTAAGCCCCGGACCTGTCGATTTTGGTCAAAAATGAAAATTTCAAAAGTGCCCCAATTTCTGCTTTAAACTTTAGGTACTATCCCAAAATGTATCACTAAGGTGACAGAAGTTGATTTCGGAGCATCATTTTTGAACAGGAGCTTCAACCGTTATGTGGCATATGAGAAATTCCCTAAGCCCCGGACCTGTCGATTTTGGTCAAAAATGAAAACTTCAAAAGTGCCCCAATTTCTGCTTTAAACTTTAGGTACTATCCCAAAATGTATCACTAAGGTGACAGAAGTTGATTTCGGAGCATCGTTTTTGAACAGGAGCTTCAACCGTTTTGTGGCATATGAGAAATTCCCTAAGCCCCGGACCTGTCAATTTTGGTCAAAAATGAAAATTTCAAAAGTGCCCCAATTTCTGCTTTAAACTTTAGGTACTATCCCAGAATGTATCACTAAGGTGACAGAAGTTGATTTCGGAGCATTATTTTTGAACAGGAGCTTCAACCGTTTTGTGGCATATGAGAAATTCCCTAAGCCCCGGACCTGTCGATTTTGGTCAAAAATGAAAATTTCAAAAGTGCCTCAATTTCTGCTTTAAACTTTAGGTACTATCCCAAAATGTATCACTAAGGTGACAGAAGTTGATTTCGGAGCATCATTTTTGAACAGGAGCTTCAACCGTTTTGTAGCATATGAGAAATTCCCTAAGCCCCGGACCTGTCGATTTTGGTCAAAAATGAAAATATCAAAAGTGCCCCAATTTCTGCTTTAAACTTTAGGTACTATCCCAAAATGTATCACTAAGGTGACAGAAGTTGATTTCGGAGCATCATTTTTGAACAGGAGCTTCAACCGTTTTGTGGCATATGAGAAATTCCCTAAGCCCGGACCTGTCGATTCTGGTCAAAAATGAAAATTTCAAATGTGCCCCAATTTCTGCTTTAAACTTTAGGTACTATCCCAAAATGTATCACTAAGGTGACAGAAGTTGATTTCGGAGCATCATTTTTGAACAGGAGCTTCAACCGTTATGTGGCATATGAGAAATTCCCTAAGCCCCGGACCTGTCGATTTTGGTCATAAATGAAAACTTCAAAAGTGCCCCAATTTCTGCTTTAAACTTTAGGTACTATCCCAAAATGTATCACTAAGGTGACAGAAGTTGATTTCGGAGCATCATTTTTGAACAGGAGCTTCAAACGTTTTGTGGCATATGAGAAATTCCCTAAGCCCCGGACCTGTCGATTTTGGTCAAAAATGAAAATATCAAAAGTGCCCCAATTTCTGCTTTAAACTTTAGGTACTATCCCAAAATGTATCACTAAGGTGACAGAAGTTGATTTCGGAGCATCATTTTTTAACAGGAGCTTCAACCGTTTTGTGGCATATGAGAAATTCCCTAAGCCCCGGACCTGTCGATTTTGGTCAAAAATGAAAATTTCAAAAGTGCCCCAATTTCTGCTTTAAACTTTAGGTACTATCCCAAAATGTATCACTAAGGTGACAGAAGTTGATTTCGGAGCATCATTTTTTTACAGGAGCTTCAACCGTTTTGTGGCATATGAGAAATTCCCTAAGCCCCGGACCTGTCGATTTTGGTCAAAAATGAAAATGTCAAAAGTGCCCCAATTTCTGCTTTAAACTTTAGGTACTATCCCAGAATGTATCACTAAGGTGACAGAAGTTGATTTCGGAGCATTATTTTTGAACAGGAGCTTCAACCGTTTTGTGGCATATGAGAAATTCCCTAAGCCCCGGACCTGTCGATTTTGGTCAAAAATGAAAATTTCAAAAGTGCCCCAATTTCAGCTTTAAACTTTAGGTACTATCCTAAAATGTATCACTAAGGTGACAGAAGTTGATTTCGGAGCATCATTTTTGAACAGGAGCTTCAAACGTTTTGTGGCATATGAGAAATTCCCTAAGCCCCGGACCTGTCGATTTTGGTCAAAAATGAAAATATCAAATGTGCCCCAATTTCTGCTTTAAACTTTAGGTACTATCCCAAAATGTATCACTAAGGTGACAGAAGTTGATTTCGGAGCATCATTTTTGAACAGGAGCTTCAACCGTTATGTGGCATATGAGAAATTCCCTAAGCCCCGGACCTGTCGATTTTGGTCATAAATGAAAACTTCAAAAGTGCCCCAATTTCTGCTTTAAACTTTAGGTACTATCCCAAAATGTATCACTAAGGTGACAGAAGTTGATTTCGGAGCATAATTTTTGAACAGGAGCTTCAACCGTTTTGTGGCATATGAGAAATTCCCTAAGCCCCGGACCTGTCGATTTTGGTCAAAAATGAAAATTTCAAAAGTGCCCCAATTTCTGCTTTAAACTTTAGGTACTATCCCAGAATGTATCACTAAGGTGACAGAAGTTGATTTCGGAGCATCATTTTTGAACAGGAGCTTCAACCGTTTTGTGGCATATGAGAAATTCCCTACGCCCCGGACCTGTCAATTTTGGTCAAAAATGAAAATTTCAAAAGTGCCCCAATTTCTGCTTTAAACTTTAGGTACTATCCCAGAATGTATCACTAAGGTGACAGAAGTTGATTTCGGAGCATTATTTTTGAACAGGAGCTTCAACCGTTTTGTGGCATATGAGAAATTCCCTAAGCCCCGGACCTGTCGATTTTGGTCAAAAATGAAAATTTCAAAAGTGCCCCAATTTCTGCTTTAAACTTTAGGTACTATCCCAAAATGTATCACTAAGGTGACAGAAGTTGATTTCGGAGCATCATTTTTGAACAGGAGCTTCAACCGTTTTGTGGCATATGAGAAATTCCCTAAGCCCCGGACCTGTCAATTTTGGTCAAAAATGAAAATTTCAAAAGTGCCCCAATTTCTGCTTTAAACTTTAGGTACTATCCCAGAATGTATCACTAAGGTGACAGAAGTTGATTTCGGAGCATTATTTTTGAACAGGAGCTTCAACCGTTTTGTGGCATATGAGAAATTCCCTAAGCCCCGGACCTGTCAATTTTGGTCAAAAATGAAAATTTCAAAAGTGCCTCAATTTCTGCTTTAAACTTTAGGTACTATCCCAAAATGTATCACTAAGGTGACAGAAGTTGATTTCGGAGCATCATTTTTGAACAGGAGCTTCAACCGTTTTGTAGCATATGAGAAATTCCCTAAGCCCCGGACCTGTCGATTTTGGTCAAAAATGAAAATATCAAAAGTGCCCCAATTTCTGCTTTAAACTTTAGGTACTATCCCAAAATGTATCACTAAGGTGACAGAAGTTGATTTCGGAGCATCATTTTTGAACAGGAGCTTCAACCGTTTTGTGGCATATGAGAAATTCCCTAAGCCCGGACCTGTCGATTCTGGTCAAAAATGAAAATTTCAAATGTGCCCCAATTTCTGCTTTAAACTTTAGGTACTATCCCAAAATGTATCACTAAGGTGACAGAAGTTGATTTCGGAGCATCATTTTTGAACAGGAGCTTCAAACGTTTTGTGGCATATGAGAAATTCCCTAAGCCCCGGACCTGTCGATTTTGGTCAAAAATGAAAATATCAAAAGTGCCCCAATTTCTGCTTTAAACTTTAGGTACTATCCCAAAATGTATCACTAAGGTGACAGAAGTTGATTTCGGAGCATCATTTTTTTACAGGAGCTTCAACCGTTTTGTGGCATATGAGAAATTCCCTAGGCCCCGGACCTGTCGATTTTGGTCAAAAATGAAAATGTCAAAAGTGCCCCAATTTCTGCTTTAAACTTTAGGTACTATCCCAGAATGTATCACTAAGGTGACAGAAGTTGATTTCGGAGCATTATTTTTGAACAGGAGCTTCAACCGTTTTGTGGCATATGAGAAATTCCCTAAGCCCCGGACCTGTCGATTTTGGTCAAAAATGAAAATTTCAAAAGTGCCCCAATTTCAGCTTTAAACTTTAGGTACTATCCTAAAATGTATCACTAAGGTGACAGAAGTTGATTTCGGAGCATCATTTTTGAACAGGAGCTTCAAACGTTTTGTGGCATATGAGAAATTCCCTAAGCCCCGGACCTGTCGATTTTGGTCAAAAATGAAAATATCAAAAGTGCCCCAATTTCTGCTTTAAACTTTAGGTACTATTCCAAAATGTATCACTAAGGTGACAGAAGTTGATTTCGGAGCATCATTTTTGAACAGGAGCTTCAACCGTTTTGTGGCATATGAGAAATTCCCTAGGCCCCGGACCTGTCGATTTTGGTCAAAAATGAAAATGTCAAAAGTGCCCCAATTTCTGCTTTAAACTTTAGGTACTATCCCAGAATGTATCACTAAGGTGACAGAAGTTGATTTCGGAGCATTATTTTTGAACAGGAGCTTCAACCGTTTTGTGGCATATGAGAAATTCCCTAAGCCCCGGACCTGTCGATTTTGGTCAAAAATGAAAATTTCAAAAGTGCCCCAATTTCAGCTTTAAACTTTAGGTACTATCCTAAAATGTATCACTAAGGTGACAGAAGTTGATTTCGGAGCATCATTTTTGAACAGGAGCTTCAAACGTTTTGTGGCATATGAGAAATTCCCTAAGCCCCGGACCTGTCGATTTTGGTCAAAAATGAAAATATCAAATGTGCCCCAATTTCTGCTTTAAACTTTAGGTACTATCCCAAAATGTATCACTAAGGTGACAGAAGTTGATTTCGGAGCATCATTTTTGAACAGGAGCTTCAACCGTTATGTGGCATATGAGAAATTCCCTAAGCCCCGGACCTGTCGATTTTGGTCATAAATGAAAACTTCAAAAGTGCCCCAATTTCTGCTTTAAACTTTAGGTACTATCCCAAAATGTATCACTAAGGTGACAGAAGTTGATTTCGGAGCATAATTTTTGAACAGGAGCTTCAACCGTTTTGTGGCATATGAGAAATTCCCTAAGCCCCGGACCTGTCGATTTTGGTCAAAAATGAAAATTTCAAAAGTGCCCCAATTTCTGCTTTAAACTTTAGGTACTATCCCAGAATGTATCACTAAGGTGACAGAAGTTGATTTCGGAGCATCATTTTTGAACAGGAGCTTCAACCGTTTTGTGGCATATGAGAAATTCCCTACGCCCCGGACCTGTCAATTTTGGTCAAAAATGAAAATTTCAAAAGTGCCCCAATTTCTGCTTTAAACTTTAGGTACTATCCCAAAATGTATCACTAAGGTGACAGAAGTTGATTTCGGAGCATCATTTTTGAACAGGAGCTTCAACCGTTTTGTGGCATATGAGAAATTCCCTAAGCCCGGACCTGTCGATTCTGGTCAAAAATGAAAATTTCAAATGTGCCCCAATTTCTGCTTTAAACTTTAGGTACTATCCCAAAATGTATCACTAAGGTGACAGAAGTTGATTTCGGAGCATCATTTTTGAACAGGAGCTTCAAACGTTTTGTGGCATATGAGAAATTCCCTAAGCCCCGGACCTGTCGATTTTGGTCAAAAATGAAAATATCAAAAGTGCCCCAATTTCTGCTTTAAACTTTAGGTACTATCCCAAAATGTATCACTAAGGTGACAGAAGTTGATTTCGGAGCATCATTTTTTTACAGGAGCTTCAACCGTTTTGTGGCATATGAGAAATTCCCTAGGCCCCGGACCTGTCGATTTTGGTCAAAAATGAAAATGTCAAAAGTGCCCCAATTTCTGCTTTAAACTTTAGGTACTATCCCAGAATGTATCACTAAGGTGACAGAAGTTGATTTCGGAGCATTATTTTTGAACAGGAGCTTCAACCGTTTTGTGGCATATGAGAAATTCCCTAAGCCCCGGACCTGTCGATTTTGGTCAAAAATGAAAATTTCAAAAGTGCCCCAATTTCAGCTTTAAACTTTAGGTACTATCCTAAAATGTATCACTAAGGTGACAGAAGTTGATTTCGGAGCATCATTTTTGAACAGGAGCTTCAAACGTTTTGTGGCATATGAGAAATTCCCTAAGCCCCGGACCTGTCGATTTTGGTCAAAAATGAAAATATCAAAAGTGCCCCAATTTCTGCTTTAAACTTTAGGTACTATTCCAAAATGTATCACTAAGGTGACAGAAGTTGATTTCGGAGCATCATTTTTTTACAGGAGCTTCAACCGTTTTGTGGCATATGAGAAATTCCCTAGGCCCCGGACCTGTCGATTTTGGTCAAAAATGAAAATGTCAAAAGTGCCCCAATTTCTGCTTTAAACTTTAGGTACTATCCCAGAATGTATCACTAAGGTGACAGAAGTTGATTTCGGAGCATTATTTTTGAACAGGAGCTTCAACCGTTTTGTGGCATATGAGAAATTCCCTAAGCCCCGGACCTGTCGATTTTGGTCAAAAATGAAAATTTCAAAAGTGCCCCAATTTCAGCTTTAAACTTTAGGTACTATCCTAAAATGTATCACTAAGGTGACAGAAGTTGATTTCGGAGCATCATTTTTGAACAGGAGCTTCAAACGTTTTGTGGCATATGAGAAATTCCCTAAGCCCCGGACCTGTCGATTTTGGTCAAAAATGAAAATATCAAATGTGCCCCAATTTCTGCTTTAAACTTTAGGTACTATCCCAAAATGTATCACTAAGGTGACAGAAGTTGATTTCGGAGCATCATTTTTGAACAGGAGCTTCAACCGTTATGTGGCATATGAGAAATTCCCTAAGCCCCGGACCTGTCGATTTTGGTCATAAATGAAAACTTCAAAAGTGCCCCAATTTCTGCTTTAAACTTTAGGTACTATCCCAAAATGTATCACTAAGGTGACAGAAGTTGATTTCGGAGCATAATTTTTGAACAGGAGCTTCAACCGTTTTGTGGCATATGAGAAATTCCCTAAGCCCCGGACCTGTCGATTTTGGTCAAAAATGAAAATTTCAAAAGTGCCCCAATTTCTGCTTTAAACTTTAGGTACTATCCCAGAATGTATCACTAAGGTGACAGAAGTTGATTTCGGAGCATCATTTTTGAACAGGAGCTTCAACCGTTTTGTGGCATATGAGAAATTCCCTACGCCCCGGACCTGTCAATTTTGGTCAAAAATGAAAATTTCAAAAGTGCCCCAATTTCTGCTTTAAACTTTAGGTACTATCCCAGAATGTATCACTAAGGTGACAGAAGTTGATTTCGGAGCATTATTTTTGAACAGGAGCTTCAACCGTTTTGTGGCATATGAAAAATTCCCTAAGCCCCGGACCTGTCGATTTTGGTCAAAAATGAAAATTTCAAAAGTGCCCCAATTTCTGCTTTAAACTTTAGGTACTATCCCAAAATGTATCACTAAGGTGACAGAAGTTGATTTCGGAGCATCATTTTTGAACAGGAGCTTCAACCGTTTTGTGGCATATGAGAAATTCCCTAAGCCCCGGACCTGTCAATTTTGGTCAAAAATGAAAATTTCAAAAGTGCCCCAATTTCTGCTTTAAACTTTAGGTACTATCCCAGAATGTATCACTAAGGTGACAGAAGTTGATTTCGGAGCATTATTTTTGAACAGGAGCTTCAACCGTTTTGTGGCATATGAGAAATTCCCTAAGCCCCGGACCTGTCAATTTTGGTCAAAAATGAAAATTTCAAAAGTGCCTCAATTTCTGCTTTAAACTTTAGGTACTATCCCAAAATGTATCACTAAGGTGACAGAAGTTGATTTCGGAGCATCATTTTTGAACAGGAGCTTCAACCGTTTTGTAGCATATGAGAAATTCCCTAAGCCCCGGACCTGTCGATTTTGGTCAAAAATGAAAATATCAAAAGTGCCCCAATTTCTGCTTTAAACTTTAGGTACTATCCCAAAATGTATCACTAAGGTGACAGAAGTTGATTTCGGAGCATCATTTTTGAACAGGAGCTTCAACCGTTTTGTGGCATATGAGAAATTCCCTAAGCCCGGACCTGTCGATTCTGGTCAAAAATGAAAATTTCAAATGTGCCCCAATTTCTGCTTTAAACTTTAGGTACTATCCCAAAATGTATCACTAAGGTGACAGAAGTTGATTTCGGAGCATCATTTTTGAACAGGAGCTTCAAACGTTTTGTGGCATATGAGAAATTCCCTAAGCCCCGGACCTGTCGATTTTGGTCAAAAATGAAAATATCAAAAGTGCCCCAATTTCTGCTTTAAACTTTAGGTACTATCCCAAAATGTATCACTAAGGTGACAGAAGTTGATTTCGGAGCATCATTTTTTTACAGGAGCTTCAACCGTTTTGTGGCATATGAGAAATTCCCTAGGCCCCGGACCTGTCGATTTTGGTCAAAAATGAAAATGTCAAAAGTGCCCCAATTTCTGCTTTAAACTTTAGGTACTATCCCAGAATGTATCACTAAGGTGACAGAAGTTGATTTCGGAGCATTATTTTTGAACAGGAGCTTCAACCGTTTTGTGGCATATGAGAAATTCCCTAAGCCCCGGACCTGTCGATTTTGGTCAAAAATGAAAATATCAAAAGTGCCCCAATTTCTGCTTTAAACTTTAGGTACTATTCCAAAATGTATCACTAAGGTGACAGAAGTTGATTTCGGAGCATCATTTTTGAACAGGAGCTTCAACCGTTTTGTGGCATATGAGAAATTCCCTAAGCCCCGGACCTGTCGATTCTGGTCAAAAATGAAAATTTCAAATGTGCCCCAATTTCTGCTTTAAACTTTAGGTACTATCCCAAAATGTATCACTAAGGTGACAGAAGTTGATTTCGGAGCATCATTTTTGAACAGGAGCTTCAACCGTTATGTGGCATATGAGAAATTCCCTAAGCCCCGGACCTGTCGATTTTGGTCATAAATGAAAACTTCAAAAGTGCCCCAATTTCTGCTTTAAACTTTAGGTACTATCCCAAAATGTATCACTAAGGTGACAGAAGTTGATTTCGGAGCATAATTTTTGAACAGGAGCTTCAACCGTTTTGTGGCATATGAGAAATTCCCTAAGCCCCGGACCTGTCGATTTTGGTCAAAAATGAAAATTTCAAAAGTGCCCCAATTTCTGCTTTAAACTTTAGGTACTGTCCCAGAATGTATCACTAAGGTGACAGAAGTTGATTTCGGAGCATTATTTTTGAACAGGAGCTTCAACCGTTTTGTGGCATATGAGAAATTCCCTAAGCCCCGGACCTGTCGATTTTGGTCAAAAATGAAAATTTCAAAAGTACCCCAATTTCTGCTTTAAACTTTAGGTACTATCCCAAAATGTATCACTAAGGTGACAGAAGTTGATTTCGGAGCATTATTTTTGAACAGGAGCTTCAACCGTTTTGTGGCATATGAGAAATTCCCTAAGCCCCGGACCTGTCGATTTTGGTCAAAAATGAAAATTTCAAAAGTGCCCTAATTTCTGCTTTAAACTTTAGGTACTATCCCAGAATGTATCACTAAGGTGACAGAAGTTGATTTCGGAGCATCATTTTTGAACAGGAGCTTCAACCGTTTTGTGGCATATGAGAAATTCCCTAAGCCCCGGACCTGTCGATTTTGGTCAAAAATGAAAACTTCAAAAGTGCCCCAATTTCTGCTTTAAACTTTAGGTACTATCCCAAAATGTATCACTAAGGTGACAGAAGTTGATTTCGGAGCATCATTTTTGAACAGGAGCTTCAACCGTTATGTGGCATATGAGAAATTCCCTAAGCCCCGAACCTGTCGATTTTGATCAAAAATGAAAATTTCAAAAGTGCCCCAATTTCTGCTTTAAACTTTAGGTACTATCCCAAAATGTATCACTAAGGTGACAGAAGTTGATTTCGGAGCATTATTTTTGAACAGGAGCTTCAACCGTTTTGTGGCATATGAGAAATTCCCTAAGCCCCGGACCTGTCGATTTTGGTCAAAAATGAAAACTTCAAAAGTGCCCCAATTTCTGCTTTAAACTTTAGGTACTATCCCAAAATGTATCACTAAGGTGACAGAAGTTGATTTCGGAGCATCATTTTTGAACAGGAGCTGCAAACGTTTTGTAGCATATGAGAAATTCCCTAAGCCCCGGACCTGTCGATTTTGGTCAAAAATGAAAATATCAAAAGTGCCCCAATTTCTGCTTTAAACTTTAGGTACTATCCCAAAATGTATCACTAAGGTGACAGAAGTTGATTTCGGAGCATCATTATTGAACAGGAGCTTCAACCGTTTTGTGGCATATGAGAAATTCCCTAAGCCCCGGAACTGTCGATTTTGGTCAAAAAATGAAAATTTCAAAGTGCCCCAATTTCTGCTTTAAACTTTAGGTACTATCCCAGAATGTATCACTAAGGTGACAGAAGTTGATTTCGGAGCATTATTTTTGAACAGGAGCTTCAACCGTTTTGTGGCATATGAGAAATTCCCTAAGCCCCGGACCTGTCGATTTTGGTCAAAAATGAAAATTTCAAAAGTGCCCTAATTTCTGCTTTAAACTTTAGGTACTATCCCAGAATGTATCACTAAGGTGACAGAAGTTGATTTCGGAGCATCATTTTTGAACAGGAGCTTCAACCGTTTTGTGGCATATGAGAAATTCCCTAAGCCCCGGACCTGTCGATTTTGGTCAAAAATGAAAACTTCAAAAGTGCCCCAATTTCTGCTTTAAACTTTAGGTACTATCCCAAAATGTATCACTAAGGTGACAGAAGTTGATTTCGGAGCATCATTTTTGAACAGGAGCTTCAACCGTTATGTGGCATATGAGAAATTCCCTAAGCCCCGAACCTGTCGATTTTGATCAAAAATGAAAATTTCAAAAGTGCCCCAATTTCTGCTTTAAACTTTAGGTACTATCCCAAAATGTATCACTAAGGTGACAGAAGTTGATTTCGGAGCATTATTTTTGAACAGGAGCTTCAACCGTTTTGTGGCATATGAGAAATTCCCTAAGCCCCGGACCTGTCGATTTTGGTCAAAAATGAAAACTTCAAAAGTGCCCCAATTTCTGCTTTAAACTTTAGGTACTATCCCAAAATGTATCACTAAGGTGACAGAAGTTGATTTCGGAGCATCATTTTTGAACAGGAGCTGCAAACGTTTTGTAGCATATGAGAAATTCCCTAAGCCCCGGACCTGTCGATTTTGGTCAAAAATGAAAATATCAAAAGTGCCCCAATTTCTGCTTTAAACTTTAGGTACTATCCCAAAATGTATCACTAAGGTGACAGAAGTTGATTTCGGAGCATCATTATTGAACAGGAGCTTCAACCGTTTTGTGGCATATGAGAAATTCCCTAAGCCCCGGAACTGTCGATTTTGGTCAAAAAATGAAAATTTCAAAAGTGCCCCAATTTCTGCTTTAAACTTTAGGTACTATCCCAGAATGTATCACTAAGGTGACAGAAGTTGATTTCGGAGCATTATTTTTGAACAGGAGCTTCAACCGTTTTGTGGCATATGAGAAATTCCCTAAGCCCCGGACCTGTCGATTTTGGTCAAAAATGAAAATTTCAAAAGTGCCCCAATTTCAGCTTTAAACTTTAGGTACTATCCTAAAATGTATCACTAAGGTGACAGAAGTTGATTTCGGAGCATCATTTTTGAACAGGAGCTTCAAACGTTTTGTGGCATATGAGAAATTCCCTAAGCCCCGGACCTGTCGATTTTGGTCAAAAATGAAAATATCAAAAGTGCCCCAATTTCTGCTTTAAACTTTAGGTACTATCCCAGAATGTATCACTAAGGTGACAGAAGTTGATTTCGGAGCATCATTTTTGAACAGGAGCTTCAAACGTTTTGTGGCATATGAGAAATTCCCTAAGCCCCGGACCTGTCGATTTTGGTCAAAAATGAAAATATCAAAAGTGCCCCAATTTCTGCTTTAAACTTTAGGTACTATCCCAAAATGTATCACTAAGGTGACAGAAGTTGATTTCGGAGCATCATTTTTTAACAGGAGCTTCAACCGTTTTGTGGCATATGAGAAATTCCCTAAGCCCCGGACCTGTCGATTTTGGTCAAAAATGAAAATTTCAAAAGTGCCCCAATTTCTGCTTTAAACTTTAGGTACTATCCCAGAATGTATAACTAAGGTGACAGAAGTTGAATTCAGAGCATTATTTTTGAACAGGAGCTTCAACCGTTTTGTGGCATATGAGAAATTCCCTAAGCCCCGGACCTGTCGATTTTGGTCAAAAATGAAAATTTCAAAAGTACCCCAATTTCTGCTTTAAACTTTAGGTACTATCCCAAAATGTATCACTAAGGTGACAGAAGTTGATTTCGGAGCATTATTTTTGAACAGGAGCTTCAACCGTTTTGTGGCATATGAGAAATTCCCTAAGCCCCGGACCTGTCGATTTTGGTCAAAAATGAAAATTTCAAAAGTGCCCTAATTTCTGCTTTAAACTTTAGGTACTATCCCAGAATGTATCACTAAGGTGACAGAAGTTGATTTCGGAGCATCATTTTTGAACAGGAGCTTCAACCGTTTTGTGGCATATGAGAAATTCCCTAAGCCCCGGACCTGTCGATTTTGGTCAAAAATGAAAACTTCAAAAGTGCCCCAATTTCTGCTTTAAACTTTAGGTACTATCCCAAAATGTATCACTAAGGTGACAGAAGTTGATTTCGGAGCATCATTTTTGAACAGGAGCTTCAACCGTTATGTGGCATATGAGAAATTCCCTAAGCCCCGAACCTGTCGATTTTGATCAAAAATGAAAATTTCAAAAGTGCCCCAATTTCTGCTTTAAACTTTAGGTACTATCCCAAAATGTATCACTAAGGTGACAGAAGTTGATTTCGGAGCATTATTTTTGAACAGGAGCTTCAACCGTTTTGTGGCATATGAGAAATTCCCTAAGCCCCGGACCTGTCGATTTTGGTCAAAAATGAAAACTTCAAAAGTGCCCCAATTTCTGCTTTAAACTTTAGGTACTATCCCAAAATGTATCACTAAGGTGACAGAAGTTGATTTCGGAGCATCATTTTTGAACAGGAGCTGCAAACGTTTTGTAGCATATGAGAAATTCCCTAAGCCCCGGACCTGTCGATTTTGGTCAAAAATGAAAATTTCAAAAGTACCCCAATTTCTGCTTTAAACTTTAGGTACTATCCCAAAATGTATCACTAAGGTGACAGAAGTTGATTTCGGAGCATTATTTTTGAACAGGAGCTTCAACCGTTTTGTGGCATATGAGAAATTCCCTAAGCCCCGGACCTGTCGATTTTGGTCAAAAATGAAAATTTCAAAAGTGCCCTAATTTCTGCTTTAAACTTTAGGTACTATCCCAGAATGTATCACTAAGGTGACAGAAGTTGATTTCGGAGCATCATTTTTGAACAGGAGCTTCAACCGTTTTGTGGCATATGAGAAATTCCCTAAGCCCCGGACCTGTCGATTTTGGTCAAAAATGAAAACTTCAAAAGTGCCCCAATTTCTGCTTTAAACTTTAGGTACTATCCCAAAATGTATCACTAAGGTGACAGAAGTTGATTTCGGAGCATCATTTTTGAACAGGAGCTTCAACCGTTATGTGGCATATGAGAAATTCCCTAAGCCCCGAACCTGTCGATTTTGATCAAAAATGAAAATTTCAAAAGTGCCCCAATTTCTGCTTTAAACTTTAGGTACTATCCCAAAATGTATCACTAAGGTGACAGAAGTTGATTTCGGAGCATTATTTTTGAACAGGAGCTTCAACCGTTTTGTGGCATATGAGAAATTCCCTAAGCCCCGGACCTGTCGATTTTGGTCAAAAATGAAAACTTCAAAAGTGCCCCAATTTCTGCTTTAAACTTTAGGTACTATCCCAAAATGTATCACTAAGGTGACAGAAGTTGATTTCGGAGCATCATTTTTGAACAGGAGCTGCAAACGTTTTGTAGCATATGAGAAATTCCCTAAGCCCCGGACCTGTCGATTTTGGTCAAAAATGAAAATATCAAAAGTGCCCCAATTTCTGCTTTAAACTTTAGGTACTATCCCAAAATGTATCACTAAGGTGACAGAAGTTGATTTCGGAGCATCATTATTGAACAGGAGCTTCAACCGTTTTGTGGCATATGAGAAATTCCCTAAGCCCCGGACCTGTCGATTTTGGTCAAAAATGAAAACTTCAAAAGTGCCCCAATTTCTGCTTTAAACTTTAGGTACTATCCCAAAATGTATCACTAAGGTGACAGAAGTTGATTTCGGAGCATCATTTTTGAACAGGAGCTTCAACCGTTATGTGGCATATGAGAAATTCCCTAAGCCCCGAACCTGTCGATTTTGATCAAAAATGAAAATTTCAAAAGTGCCCCAATTTCTGCTTTAAACTTTAGGTACTATCCCAAAATGTATCACTAAGGTGACAGAAGTTGATTTCGGAGCATTATTTTTGAACAGGAGCTTCAACCGTTTTGTGGCATATGAGAAATTCCCTAAGCCCCGGACCTGTCGATTTTGGTCAAAAATGAAAACTTCAAAAGTGCCCCAATTTCTGCTTTAAACTTTAGGTACTATCCCAAAATGTATCACTAAGGTGACAGAAGTTGATTTCGGAGCATCATTTTTGAACAGGAGCTGCAAACGTTTTGTAGCATATGAGAAATTCCCTAAGCCCCGGACCTGTCGATTTTGGTCAAAAATGAAAATATCAAAAGTGCCCCAATTTCTGCTTTAAACTTTAGGTACTATCCCAAAATGTATCACTAAGGTGACAGAAGTTGATTTCGGAGCATCATTATTGAACAGGAGCTTCAACCGTTTTGTGGCATATGAGAAATTCCCTAAGCCCCGGACCTGTCGATTTTGGTCAAAAATGAAAATTTCAAAAGTGCCCCAATTTCAGCTTTAAACTTTAGGTACTATCCTAAAATGTATCACTAAGGAGACAGAAGTTAATTTCGGAGCTTCATTTTTGAACAGGAGCTTCAAATGTTTTGTGGCATATGAGAAATTCCCTAAGCCCCGGACCTGTCGATTTTGGTCAAAAAATGAAAATTTCAAAAGTGCCCCAATTTCTGCTTTAAACTTTAGGTACTATCCCAGAATGTATCACTAAGGTGACAGAAGTTGATTTCGGAGCATTATTTTTGAACAGGAGCTTCAACTGTTTTGTGGCATATGAGAAATTCCCTAAGCCCCGGACCTGTCGATTTTGGTCAAAAATGAAAATTTCAAAAGTGCCCCAATTTCAGCTTTAAACTTTAGGTACTATCCTAAAATGTATCACTAAGGAGACAGAAGTTGATTTCGGAGCATCATTTTTGAACAGGAGCAAAAGTGCCCCAATTTCTGCTTTAAACTTTAGGTACTATCCCAAAATGTATCACTAAGGTGACAGAAGTTGATTTCGGAGCATCATTTTTGAACAGGAGCTTCAACCGTTTTGTGGCATATGAGAAATTCCCTAAGCCCCGGACCTGTCGATTTTGGTCAAAAATGAAAATTTCAAAAGTGCCCCAATTTCTGCTTTAAACTTTAGGTACTATCCCAGAATGTATCACTAAGGTGACAGAAGTTGATTTCGGAGCATCATTTTTGAACAGGAGCTTCAACCGTTTTGTGGCATATGAGAAATTCCCTACGCCCCGGACCTGTCAATTTTGGTCAAAAATGAAAATTTCAAAAGTGCCCCAATTTCTGCTTTAAACTTTAGGTACTATCCCAGAATGTATCACTAAGGTGACAGAAGTTGATTTCGGAGCATTATTTTTGAACAGGAGCTTCAACCGTTTTGTGGCATATGAGAAATTCCCTAAGCCCCGGACCTGTCGATTTTGGTCAAAAATGAAAATTTCAAAAGTGCCCCAATTTCTGCTTTAAACTTTAGGTACTATCCCAAAATGTATCACTAAGGTGACAGAAGTTGATTTCGGAGCATCATTTTTGAACAGGAGCTTCAACCGTTATGTGGCATATGAGAAATTCCCTAAGCCCCGGACCTGTCGATTTTGGTCAAAAATGAAAACTTCAAAAGTGCCCCAATTTCTGCTTTAAACTTTAGGTACTATCCCAAAATGTATCACTAAGGTGACAGAAGTTGATTTCGGAGCATCATTTTTGAACAGGAGCTTCAACCGTTTTGTGGCATATGAGAAATTCCCTAAGCCCCGGACCTGTCAATTTTGGTCAAAAATGAAAATTTCAAAAGTGCCCCAATTTCTGCTTTAAACTTTAGGTACTATCCCAGAATGTATCACTAAGGTGACAGAAGTTGATTTCGGAGCATTATTTTTGAACAGGAGCTTCAACCGTTTTGTGGCATATGAGAAATTCCCTAAGCCCCGGACCTGTCAATTTTGGTCAAAAATGAAAATTTCAAAAGTGCCTCAATTTCTGCTTTAAACTTTAGGTACTATCCCAAAATGTATCACTAAGGTGACAGAAGTTGATTTCGGAGCATCATTTTTGAACAGGAGCTTCAACCGTTTTGTAGCATATGAGAAATTCCCTAAGCCCCGGACCTGTCGATTTTGGTCAAAAATGAAAATATCAAAAGTGCCCCAATTTCTGCTTTAAACTTTAGGTACTATCCCAAAATGTATCACTAAGGTGACAGAAGTTGATTTCGGAGCATCATTTTTGAACAGGAGCTTCAACCGTTTTGTGGCATATGAGAAATTCCCTAAGCCCGGACCTGTCGATTCTGGTCAAAAATGAAAATTTCAAATGTGCCCCAATTTCTGCTTTAAACTTTAGGTACTATCCCAAAATGTATCACTAAGGTGACAGAAGTTGATTTCGGAGCATCATTTTTGAACAGGAGCTTCAAACGTTTTGTGGCATATGAGAAATTCCCTAAGCCCCGGACCTGTCGATTTTGGTCAAAAATGAAAATATCAAAAGTGCCCCAATTTCTGCTTTAAACTTTAGGTACTATCCCAAAATGTATCACTAAGGTGACAGAAGTTGATTTCGGAGCATCATTTTTTTACAGGAGCTTCAACCGTTTTGTGGCATATGAGAAATTCCCTAGGCCCCGGACCTGTCGATTTTGGTCAAAAATGAAAATGTCAAAAGTGCCCCAATTTCTGCTTTAAACTTTAGGTACTATCCCAGAATGTATCACTAAGGTGACAGAAGTTGATTTCGGAGCATTATTTTTGAACAGGAGCTTCAACCGTTTTGTGGCATATGAGAAATTCCCTAAGCCCCGGACCTGTCGATTTTGGTCAAAAATGAAAATTTCAAAAGTGCCCCAATTTCAGCTTTAAACTTTAGGTACTATCCTAAAATGTATCACTAAGGTGACAGAAGTTGATTTCGGAGCATCATTTTTGAACAGGAGCTTCAAACGTTTTGTGGCATATGAGAAATTCCCTAAGCCCCGGACCTGTCGATTTTGGTCAAAAATGAAAATATCAAAAGTGCCCCAATTTCTGCTTTAAACTTTAGGTACTATTCCAAAATGTATCACTAAGGTGACAGAAGTTGATTTCGGAGCATCATTTTTGAACAGGAGCTTCAACCGTTTTGTGGCATATGAGAAATTCCCTAAGCCCCGGACCTGTCGATTCTGGTCAAAAATGAAAATTTCAAATGTGCCCCAATTTCTGCTTTAAACTTTAGGTACTATCCCAAAATGTATCACTAAGGTGACAGAAGTTGATTTCGGAGCATCATTTTTGAACAGGAGCTTCAACCGTTATGTGGCATATGAGAAATTCCCTAAGCCCCGGACCTGTCGATTTTGGTCATAAATGAAAACTTCAAAAGTGCCCCAATTTCTGCTTTAAACTTTAGGTACTATCCCAAAATGTATCACTAAGGTGACAGAAGTTGATTTCGGAGCATAATTTTTGAACAGGAGCTTCAACCGTTTTGTGGCATATGAGAAATTCCCTAAGCCCCGGACCTGTCGATTTTGGTCAAAAATGAAAATTTCAAAAGTGCCCCAATTTCTGCTTTAAACTTTAGGTACTGTCCCAGAATGTATCACTAAGGTGACAGAAGTTGATTTCGGAGCATTATTTTTGAACAGGAGCTTCAACCGTTTTGTGGCATATGAGAAATTCCCTAAGCCCCGGACCTGTCGATTTTGGTCAAAAATGAAAATTTCAAAAGTACCCCAATTTCTGCTTTAAACTTTAGGTACTATCCCAAAATGTATCACTAAGGTGACAGAAGTTGATTTCGGAGCATTATTTTTGAACAGGAGCTTCAACCGTTTTGTGGCATATGAGAAATTCCCTAAGCCCCGGACCTGTCGATTTTGGTCAAAAATGAAAATTTCAAAAGTGCCCTAATTTCTGCTTTAAACTTTAGGTACTATCCCAGAATGTATCACTAAGGTGACAGAAGTTGATTTCGGAGCATCATTTTTGAACAGGAGCTTCAACCGTTATGTGGCATATGAGAAATTCCCTAAGCCCCGAACCTGTCGATTTTGATCAAAAATGAAAATTTCAAAAGTGCCCCAATTTCTGCTTTAAACTTTAGGTACTATCCCAAAATGTATCACTAAGGTGACAGAAGTTGATTTCGGAGCATTATTTTTGAACAGGAGCTTCAACCGTTTTGTGGCATATGAGAAATTCCCTAAGCCCCGGACCTGTCGATTTTGGTCAAAAATGAAAACTTCAAAAGTGCCCCAATTTCTGCTTTAAACTTTAGGTACTATCCCAAAATGTATCACTAAGGTGACAGAAGTTGATTTCGGAGCATCATTTTTGAACAGGAGCTGCAAACGTTTTGTAGCATATGAGAAATTCCCTAAGCCCCGGACCTGTCGATTTTGGTCAAAAATGAAAATGTCAAAAGTACCCCAATTTCTGCTTTAAACTTTAGGTACTATCCCAAAATGTATCACTAAGGTGACAGAAGTTGATTTCGGAGCATTATTTTTGAACAGGAGCTTCAACCGTTTTGTGGCATATGAGAAATTCCCTAAGCCCCGGACCTGTCGATTTTGGTCAAAAATGAAAATTTCAAAAGTGCCCTAATTTCTGCTTTAAACTTTAGGTACTATCCCAGAATGTATCACTAAGGTGACAGAAGTTGATTTCGGAGCATCATTTTTGAACAGGAGCTTCAACCGTTTTGTGGCATATGAGAAATTCCCTAAGCCCCGGACCTGTCGATTTTGGTCAAAAATGAAAACTTCAAAAGTGCCCCAATTTCTGCTTTAAACTTTAGGTACTATCCCAAAATGTATCACTAAGGTGACAGAAGTTGATTTCGGAGCATCATTTTTGAACAGGAGCTTCAACCGTTATGTGGCATATGAGAAATTCCCTAAGCCCCGAACCTGTCGATTTTGATCAAAAATGAAAATTTCAAAAGTGCCCCAATTTCTGCTTTAAACTTTAGGTACTATCCCAAAATGTATCACTAAGGTGACAGAAGTTGATTTCGGAGCATTATTTTTGAACAGGAGCTTCAACCGTTTTGTGGCATATGAGAAATTCCCTAAGCCCCGGACCTGTCGATTTTGGTCAAAAATGAAAACTTCAAAAGTGCCCCAATTTCTGCTTTAAACTTTAGGTACTATCCCAAAATGTATCACTAAGGTGACAGAAGTTGATTTCGGAGCATCATTTTTGAACAGGAGCTGCAAACGTTTTGTAGCATATGAGAAATTCCCTAAGCCCCGGACCTGTCGATTTTGGTCAAAAATGAAAATATCAAAAGTGCCCCAATTTCTGCTTTAAACTTTAGGTACTATCCCAAAATGTATCACTAAGGTGACAGAAGTTGATTTCGGAGCATCATTATTGAACAGGAGCTTCAACCGTTTTGTGGCATATGAGAAATTCCCTAAGCCCCGGAACTGTCGATTTTGGTCAAAAAATGAAAATTTCAAAAGTGCCCCAATTTCTGCTTTAAACTTTAGGTACTATCCCAGAATGTATCACTAAGGTGACAGAAGTTGATTTCGGAGCATTATTTTTGAACAGGAGCTTCAACCGTTTTGTGGCATATGAGAAATTCCCTAAGCCCCGGACCTGTCAATTTTGGTCAAAAATGAAAATTTCAAAAGTGCCCCAATTTCAGCTTTAAACTTTAGGTACTATCCTAAAATGTATCACTAAGGTGACAGAAGTTGATTTCGGAGCATCATTTTTGAACAGGAGCTTCAAACGTTTTGTGGCATATGAGAAATTCCCTAAGCCCCGGACCTGTCGATTTTGGTCAAAAATGAAAATATCAAAAGTGCCCCAATTTCTGCTTTAAACTTTAGGTACTATCCCAAAATGTATCACTAAGGTGACAGAAGTTGATTTCGGAGCATCATTTTTGAACAGGAGCTTCAACCGTTATGTGGCATATGAGAAATTCCCTAAGCCCCGGACCTGTCGATTTTGGTCAAAAATGAAAACTTCAAAAGTGCCCCAATTTCTGCTTTAAACTTTAGGTACTATCCCAAAATGTATCACTAAGGTGACAGAAGTTGATTTCGGAGCATCATTTTTGAACAGGAGCTTCAACCGTTATGTGGCATATGAGAAATTCCCTAAGCCCCGGACCTGTCGATTTTGGTCAAAAATGAAAATTTCAAAAGTGCCCCAATTTCTGCTTTAAACTTTAGGTACTATCCCAGAATGTATAACTAAGGTGACAGAAGTTGAATTCAGAGCATTATTTTTGAACAGGAGCTTCAACCGTTTTGTGGCATATGAGAAATTCCCTAAGCCCCGGACCTGTCGATTTTGGTCAAAAATGAAAATTTCAAAAGTACCCCAATTTCTGCTTTAAACTTTAGGTACTATCCCAAAATGTATCACTAAGGTGACAGAAGTTGATTTCGGAGCATTATTTTTGAACAGGAGCTTCAACCGTTTTGTGGCATATGAGAAATTCCCTAAGCCCCGGACCTGTCGATTTTGGTCAAAAATGAAAATTTCAAAAGTGCCCTAATTTCTGCTTTAAACTTTAGGTACTATCCCAGAATGTATCACTAAGGTGACAGAAGTTGATTTCGGAGCATCATTTTTGAACAGGAGCTTCAACCGTTTTGTGGCATATGAGAAATTCCCTAAGCCCCGGACCTGTCGATTTTGGTCAAAAATGAAAACTTCAAAAGTGCCCCAATTTCTGCTTTAAACTTTAGGTACTATCCCAAAATGTATCACTAAGGTGACAGAAGTTGATTTCGGAGCATCATTTTTGAACAGGAGCTTCAACCGTTATGTGGCATATGAGAAATTCCCTAAGCCCCGAACCTGTCGATTTTGATCAAAAATGAAAATTTCAAAAGTGCCCCAATTTCTGCTTTAAACTTTAGGTACTATCCCAAAATGTATCACTAAGGTGACAGAAGTTGATTTCGGAGCATTATTTTTGAACAGGAGCTTCAACCGTTTTGTGGCATATGAGAAATTCCCTAAGCCCCGGACCTGTCGATTTTGGTCAAAAATGAAAACTTCAAAAGTGCCCCAATTTCTGCTTTAAACTTTAGGTACTATCCCAAAATGTATCACTAAGGTGACAGAAGTTGATTTCGGAGCATCATTTTTGAACAGGAGCTGCAAACGTTTTGTAGCATATGAGAAATTCCCTAAGCCCCGGACCTGTCGATTTTGGTCAAAAATGAAAATATCAAAAGTGCCCCAATTTCTGCTTTAAACTTTAGGTACTATCCCAAAATGTATCACTAAGGTGACAGAAGTTGATTTCGGAGCATCATTATTGAACAGGAGCTTCAACCGTTTTGTGGCATATGAGAAATTCCCTAAGCCCCGAAACTGTCGATTTTGGTCAAAAAATGAAAATTTCAAAAGTGCCCCAATTTCTGCTTTAAACTTTAGGTACTATCCCAGAATGTATCACTAAGGTGACAGAAGTTGATTTCGGAGCATTATTTTTGAACAGGAGCTTCAACCGTTTTGTGGCATATGAGAAATTCCCTAAGCCCCGGACCTGTCGATTTTGGTCAAAAATGAAAATTTCAAAAGTGCCCCAATTTCAGCTTTAAACTTTAGGTACTATCCTAAAATGTATCACTAAGGTGACAGAAGTTGATTTCGGAGCATCATTTTTGAACAGGAGCTTCAAACGTTTTGTGGCATATGAGAAATTCCCTAAGCCCCGGACCTGTCGATTTTGGTCAAAAATGAAAATATCAAAAGTGCCCCAATTTCTGCTTTAAACTTTAGGTACTATCCCAAAATGTATCACTAAGGTGACAGAAGTTGATTTCGGAGCATCATTTTTGAACAGGAGCTTCAACCGTTATGTGGCATATGAGAAATTCCCTAAGCCCCGGACCTGTCGATTTTGGTCAAAAATGAAAACTTCAAAAGTGCCCCAATTTCTGCTTTAAACTTTAGGTACTATCCCAAAATGTATCACTAAGGTGACAGAAGTTGATTTCGGAGCATCATTTTTGAACAGGAGCTTCAACCGTTTTGTGGCATATGAGAAAT
The DNA here is from genome assembly GCF_028390025.1 of Pseudophryne corroboree. Lineage (NCBI taxonomy): Eukaryota > Metazoa > Chordata > Amphibia > Anura > Myobatrachidae > Pseudophryne > Pseudophryne corroboree. The sequence continues at coordinate 44,907 of NW_026968027.1, read as the reverse complement.
TCCCTAAGCCCCGGACCTGTCGATTTTGGTCAAAAATGAAAATTTCAAAAGTGCCCCAATTTCTGCTTTAAACTTTAGGTACTATCCCAGAATGTATAACTAAGGTGACAGAAGTTGAATTCAGAGCATTATTTTTGAACAGGAGCTTCAACCGTTTTGTGGCATATGAGAAATTCCCTAAGCCCCGGACCTGTCAATTTTGGTCAAAAATGAAAATTTCAAAAGTGCCCCAATTTCTGCTTTAAACTTTAGGTACTATCCCAGAATGTATCACTAAGGTGACAGAAGTTGATTTCGGAGCATCATTTTTGAACAGGAGCTTCAACCGTTTTGTGGCATATGAGAAATTCCCTACGCCCCGGACCTGTCAATTTTGGTCAAAAATAAAAATTTCAAAAGTGCCCCAATTTCTGCTTTAAACTTTAGGTACTATCCCAGAATGTATCACTAAGGTGACAGAAGTTGATTTCGGAGCATCATTTTTGAACAGGAGCTTCAACCGTTTTGTGGCATATGAGAAATTCCCTAAGCCCCGGACCTGTCGATTTTGGTCAAAAATGAAAATTTCAAAAGTGCCCCAATTTCTGCTTTAAACTTTAGGTACTATCCCAAAATGTATCACTAAGGTGACAGAAGTTGATTTCGGAGCATCATTTTTGAACAGGAGCTTCAACCGTTATGTGGCATATGAGAAATTCCCTAAGCCCCGGACCTGTCGATTTTGGTCAAAAATGAAAACTTCAAAAGTGCCCCAATTTCTGCTTTAAACTTTAGGTACTATCCCAAAATGTATCACTAAGGTGACAGAAGTTGATTTCGGAGCATTATTTTTGAACAGGAGCTTCAACCGTTTTGTGGCATATGAGAAATTCCCTAAGCCCCGGACCTGTCGATTTTGGTCAAAAATGAAAACTTCAAAAGTGCCCCAATTTCTGCTTTAAACTTTAGGTACTATCCCAAAATGTATCACTAAGGTGACAGAAGTTGATTTCGGAGCATCATTTTTGAACAGGAGCTGCAAACGTTTTGTAGCATATGAGAAATTCCCTAAGCCCCGGACCTGTCGATTTTGGTCAAAAATGAAAATATCAAAAGTGCCCCAATTTCTGCTTTAAACTTTAGGTACTATCCCAAAATGTATCACTAAGGTGACAGAAGTTGATTTCGGAGCATCATTATTGAACAGGAGCTTCAACCGTTTTGTGGCATATGAGAAATTCCCTAAGCCCCGGACCTGTCGATTTTGGTCAAAAATGAAAATTTCAAAAGTGCCCCAATTTCAGCTTTAAACTTTAGGTACTATCCTAAAATGTATCACTAAGGAGACAGAAGTTAATTTCGGAGCTTCATTTTTGAACAGGAGCTTCAAATGTTTTGTGGCATATGAGAAATTCCCTAAGCCCCGGACCTGTCGATTTTGGTCAAAAAATGAAAATTTCAAAAGTGCCCCAATTTCTGCTTTAAACTTTAGGTACTATCCCAGAATGTATCACTAAGGTGACAGAAGTTGATTTCGGAGCATTATTTTTGAACAGGAGCTTCAACTGTTTTGTGGCATATGAGAAATTCCCTAAGCCCCGGACCTGTCGATTTTGGTCAAAAATGAAAATTTCAAAAGTGCCCCAATTTCAGCTTTAAACTTTAGGTACTATCCTAAAATGTATCACTAAGGAGACAGAAGTTGATTTCGGAGCATCATTTTTGAACAGGAGCAAAAGTGCCCCAATTTCTGCTTTAAACTTTAGGTACTATCCCAAAATGTATCACTAAGGTGACAGAAGTTGATTTCGGAGCATCATTTTTGAACAGGAGCTTCAACCGTTTTGTGGCATATGAGAAATTCCCTAAGCCCCGGACCTGTCGATTTTGGTCAAAAATGAAAATTTCAAAAGTGCCCCAATTTCTGCTTTAAACTTTAGGTACTATCCCAGAATGTATCACTAAGGTGACAGAAGTTGATTTCGGAGCATCATTTTTGAACAGGAGCTTCAACCGTTTTGTGGCATATGAGAAATTCCCTACGCCCCGGACCTGTCAATTTTGGTCAAAAATGAAAATTTCAAAAGTGCCCCAATTTCTGCTTTAAACTTTAGGTACTATCCCAGAATGTATCACTAAGGTGACAGAAGTTGATTTCGGAGCATTATTTTTGAACAGGAGCTTCAACCGTTTTGTGGCATATGAGAAATTCCCTAAGCCCCGGACCTGTCGATTTTGGTCAAAAATGAAAATTTCAAAAGTGCCCCAATTTCTGCTTTAAACTTTAGGTACTATCCCAAAATGTATCACTAAGGTGACAGAAGTTGATTTCGGAGCATCATTTTTGAACAGGAGCTTCAACCGTTATGTGGCATATGAGAAATTCCCTAAGCCCCGGACCTGTCGATTTTGGTCAAAAATGAAAACTTCAAAAGTGCCCCAATTTCTGCTTTAAACTTTAGGTACTATCCCAAAATGTATCACTAAGGTGACAGAAGTTGATTTCGGAGCATCATTTTTGAACAGGAGCTTCAACCGTTTTGTGGCATATGAGAAATTCCCTAAGCCCCGGACCTGTCAATTTTGGTCAAAAATGAAAATTTCAAAAGTGCCCCAATTTCTGCTTTAAACTTTAGGTACTATCCCAGAATGTATCACTAAGGTGACAGAAGTTGATTTCGGAGCATTATTTTTGAACAGGAGCTTCAACCGTTTTGTGGCATATGAGAAATTCCCTAAGCCCCGGACCTGTCAATTTTGGTCAAAAATGAAAATTTCAAAAGTGCCTCAATTTCTGCTTTAAACTTTAGGTACTATCCCAAAATGTATCACTAAGGTGACAGAAGTTGATTTCGGAGCATCATTTTTGAACAGGAGCTTCAACCGTTTTGTAGCATATGAGAAATTCCCTAAGCCCCGGACCTGTCGATTTTGGTCAAAAATGAAAATATCAAAAGTGCCCCAATTTCTGCTTTAAACTTTAGGTACTATCCCAAAATGTATCACTAAGGTGACAGAAGTTGATTTCGGAGCATCATTTTTGAACAGGAGCTTCAACCGTTTTGTGGCATATGAGAAATTCCCTAAGCCCGGACCTGTCGATTCTGGTCAAAAATGAAAATTTCAAATGTGCCCCAATTTCTGCTTTAAACTTTAGGTACTATCCCAAAATGTATCACTAAGGTGACAGAAGTTGATTTCGGAGCATCATTTTTGAACAGGAGCTTCAAACGTTTTGTGGCATATGAGAAATTCCCTAAGCCCCGGACCTGTCGATTTTGGTCAAAAATGAAAATATCAAAAGTGCCCCAATTTCTGCTTTAAACTTTAGGTACTATCCCAAAATGTATCACTAAGGTGACAGAAGTTGATTTCGGAGCATCATTTTTTTACAGGAGCTTCAACCGTTTTGTGGCATATGAGAAATTCCCTAGGCCCCGGACCTGTCGATTTTGGTCAAAAATGAAAATGTCAAAAGTGCCCCAATTTCTGCTTTAAACTTTAGGTACTATCCCAGAATGTATCACTAAGGTGACAGAAGTTGATTTCGGAGCATTATTTTTGAACAGGAGCTTCAACCGTTTTGTGGCATATGAGAAATTCCCTAAGCCCCGGACCTGTCGATTTTGGTCAAAAATGAAAATTTCAAAAGTGCCCCAATTTCAGCTTTAAACTTTAGGTACTATCCTAAAATGTATCACTAAGGTGACAGAAGTTGATTTCGGAGCATCATTTTTGAACAGGAGCTTCAAACGTTTTGTGGCATATGAGAAATTCCCTAAGCCCCGGACCTGTCGATTTTGGTCAAAAATGAAAATATCAAAAGTGCCCCAATTTCTGCTTTAAACTTTAGGTACTATTCCAAAATGTATCACTAAGGTGACAGAAGTTGATTTCGGAGCATCATTTTTGAACAGGAGCTTCAACCGTTTTGTGGCATATGAGAAATTCCCTAAGCCCCGGACCTGTCGATTCTGGTCAAAAATGAAAATTTCAAATGTGCCCCAATTTCTGCTTTAAACTTTAGGTACTATCCCAAAATGTATCACTAAGGTGACAGAAGTTGATTTCGGAGCATCATTTTTGAACAGGAGCTTCAACCGTTATGTGGCATATGAGAAATTCCCTAAGCCCCGGACCTGTCGATTTTGGTCATAAATGAAAACTTCAAAAGTGCCCCAATTTCTGCTTTAAACTTTAGGTACTATCCCAAAATGTATCACTAAGGTGACAGAAGTTGATTTCGGAGCATAATTTTTGAACAGGAGCTTCAACCGTTTTGTGGCATATGAGAAATTCCCTAAGCCCCGGACCTGTCGATTTTGGTCAAAAATGAAAATTTCAAAAGTGCCCCAATTTCTGCTTTAAACTTTAGGTACTGTCCCAGAATGTATCACTAAGGTGACAGAAGTTGATTTCGGAGCATTATTTTTGAACAGGAGCTTCAACCGTTTTGTGGCATATGAGAAATTCCCTAAGCCCCGGACCTGTCGATTTTGGTCAAAAATGAAAATTTCAAAAGTACCCCAATTTCTGCTTTAAACTTTAGGTACTATCCCAAAATGTATCACTAAGGTGACAGAAGTTGATTTCGGAGCATTATTTTTGAACAGGAGCTTCAACCGTTTTGTGGCATATGAGAAATTCCCTAAGCCCCGGACCTGTCGATTTTGGTCAAAAATGAAAATTTCAAAAGTGCCCTAATTTCTGCTTTAAACTTTAGGTACTATCCCAGAATGTATCACTAAGGTGACAGAAGTTGATTTCGGAGCATCATTTTTGAACAGGAGCTTCAACCGTTATGTGGCATATGAGAAATTCCCTAAGCCCCGAACCTGTCGATTTTGATCAAAAATGAAAATTTCAAAAGTGCCCCAATTTCTGCTTTAAACTTTAGGTACTATCCCAAAATGTATCACTAAGGTGACAGAAGTTGATTTCGGAGCATTATTTTTGAACAGGAGCTTCAACCGTTTTGTGGCATATGAGAAATTCCCTAAGCCCCGGACCTGTCGATTTTGGTCAAAAATGAAAACTTCAAAAGTGCCCCAATTTCTGCTTTAAACTTTAGGTACTATCCCAAAATGTATCACTAAGGTGACAGAAGTTGATTTCGGAGCATCATTTTTGAACAGGAGCTGCAAACGTTTTGTAGCATATGAGAAATTCCCTAAGCCCCGGACCTGTCGATTTTGGTCAAAAATGAAAATGTCAAAAGTACCCCAATTTCTGCTTTAAACTTTAGGTACTATCCCAAAATGTATCACTAAGGTGACAGAAGTTGATTTCGGAGCATTATTTTTGAACAGGAGCTTCAACCGTTTTGTGGCATATGAGAAATTCCCTAAGCCCCGGACCTGTCGATTTTGGTCAAAAATGAAAATTTCAAAAGTGCCCTAATTTCTGCTTTAAACTTTAGGTACTATCCCAGAATGTATCACTAAGGTGACAGAAGTTGATTTCGGAGCATCATTTTTGAACAGGAGCTTCAACCGTTTTGTGGCATATGAGAAATTCCCTAAGCCCCGGACCTGTCGATTTTGGTCAAAAATGAAAACTTCAAAAGTGCCCCAATTTCTGCTTTAAACTTTAGGTACTATCCCAAAATGTATCACTAAGGTGACAGAAGTTGATTTCGGAGCATCATTTTTGAACAGGAGCTTCAACCGTTATGTGGCATATGAGAAATTCCCTAAGCCCCGAACCTGTCGATTTTGATCAAAAATGAAAATTTCAAAAGTGCCCCAATTTCTGCTTTAAACTTTAGGTACTATCCCAAAATGTATCACTAAGGTGACAGAAGTTGATTTCGGAGCATTATTTTTGAACAGGAGCTTCAACCGTTTTGTGGCATATGAGAAATTCCCTAAGCCCCGGACCTGTCGATTTTGGTCAAAAATGAAAACTTCAAAAGTGCCCCAATTTCTGCTTTAAACTTTAGGTACTATCCCAAAATGTATCACTAAGGTGACAGAAGTTGATTTCGGAGCATCATTTTTGAACAGGAGCTGCAAACGTTTTGTAGCATATGAGAAATTCCCTAAGCCCCGGACCTGTCGATTTTGGTCAAAAATGAAAATATCAAAAGTGCCCCAATTTCTGCTTTAAACTTTAGGTACTATCCCAAAATGTATCACTAAGGTGACAGAAGTTGATTTCGGAGCATCATTATTGAACAGGAGCTTCAACCGTTTTGTGGCATATGAGAAATTCCCTAAGCCCCGGAACTGTCGATTTTGGTCAAAAAATGAAAATTTCAAAAGTGCCCCAATTTCTGCTTTAAACTTTAGGTACTATCCCAGAATGTATCACTAAGGTGACAGAAGTTGATTTCGGAGCATTATTTTTGAACAGGAGCTTCAACCGTTTTGTGGCATATGAGAAATTCCCTAAGCCCCGGACCTGTCAATTTTGGTCAAAAATGAAAATTTCAAAAGTGCCCCAATTTCAGCTTTAAACTTTAGGTACTATCCTAAAATGTATCACTAAGGTGACAGAAGTTGATTTCGGAGCATCATTTTTGAACAGGAGCTTCAAACGTTTTGTGGCATATGAGAAATTCCCTAAGCCCCGGACCTGTCGATTTTGGTCAAAAATGAAAATATCAAAAGTGCCCCAATTTCTGCTTTAAACTTTAGGTACTATCCCAAAATGTATCACTAAGGTGACAGAAGTTGATTTCGGAGCATCATTTTTGAACAGGAGCTTCAACCGTTATGTGGCATATGAGAAATTCCCTAAGCCCCGGACCTGTCGATTTTGGTCAAAAATGAAAACTTCAAAAGTGCCCCAATTTCTGCTTTAAACTTTAGGTACTATCCCAAAATGTATCACTAAGGTGACAGAAGTTGATTTCGGAGCATCATTTTTGAACAGGAGCTTCAACCGTTATGTGGCATATGAGAAATTCCCTAAGCCCCGGACCTGTCGATTTTGGTCAAAAATGAAAATTTCAAAAGTGCCCCAATTTCTGCTTTAAACTTTAGGTACTATCCCAGAATGTATAACTAAGGTGACAGAAGTTGAATTCAGAGCATTATTTTTGAACAGGAGCTTCAACCGTTTTGTGGCATATGAGAAATTCCCTAAGCCCCGGACCTGTCGATTTTGGTCAAAAATGAAAATTTCAAAAGTACCCCAATTTCTGCTTTAAACTTTAGGTACTATCCCAAAATGTATCACTAAGGTGACAGAAGTTGATTTCGGAGCATTATTTTTGAACAGGAGCTTCAACCGTTTTGTGGCATATGAGAAATTCCCTAAGCCCCGGACCTGTCGATTTTGGTCAAAAATGAAAATTTCAAAAGTGCCCTAATTTCTGCTTTAAACTTTAGGTACTATCCCAGAATGTATCACTAAGGTGACAGAAGTTGATTTCGGAGCATCATTTTTGAACAGGAGCTTCAACCGTTTTGTGGCATATGAGAAATTCCCTAAGCCCCGGACCTGTCGATTTTGGTCAAAAATGAAAACTTCAAAAGTGCCCCAATTTCTGCTTTAAACTTTAGGTACTATCCCAAAATGTATCACTAAGGTGACAGAAGTTGATTTCGGAGCATCATTTTTGAACAGGAGCTTCAACCGTTATGTGGCATATGAGAAATTCCCTAAGCCCCGAACCTGTCGATTTTGATCAAAAATGAAAATTTCAAAAGTGCCCCAATTTCTGCTTTAAACTTTAGGTACTATCCCAAAATGTATCACTAAGGTGACAGAAGTTGATTTCGGAGCATTATTTTTGAACAGGAGCTTCAACCGTTTTGTGGCATATGAGAAATTCCCTAAGCCCCGGACCTGTCGATTTTGGTCAAAAATGAAAACTTCAAAAGTGCCCCAATTTCTGCTTTAAACTTTAGGTACTATCCCAAAATGTATCACTAAGGTGACAGAAGTTGATTTCGGAGCATCATTTTTGAACAGGAGCTGCAAACGTTTTGTAGCATATGAGAAATTCCCTAAGCCCCGGACCTGTCGATTTTGGTCAAAAATGAAAATATCAAAAGTGCCCCAATTTCTGCTTTAAACTTTAGGTACTATCCCAAAATGTATCACTAAGGTGACAGAAGTTGATTTCGGAGCATCATTATTGAACAGGAGCTTCAACCGTTTTGTGGCATATGAGAAATTCCCTAAGCCCCGAAACTGTCGATTTTGGTCAAAAAATGAAAATTTCAAAAGTGCCCCAATTTCTGCTTTAAACTTTAGGTACTATCCCAGAATGTATCACTAAGGTGACAGAAGTTGATTTCGGAGCATTATTTTTGAACAGGAGCTTCAACCGTTTTGTGGCATATGAGAAATTCCCTAAGCCCCGGACCTGTCGATTTTGGTCAAAAATGAAAATTTCAAAAGTGCCCCAATTTCAGCTTTAAACTTTAGGTACTATCCTAAAATGTATCACTAAGGTGACAGAAGTTGATTTCGGAGCATCATTTTTGAACAGGAGCTTCAAACGTTTTGTGGCATATGAGAAATTCCCTAAGCCCCGGACCTGTCGATTTTGGTCAAAAATGAAAATATCAAAAGTGCCCCAATTTCTGCTTTAAACTTTAGGTACTATCCCAAAATGTATCACTAAGGTGACAGAAGTTGATTTCGGAGCATCATTTTTGAACAGGAGCTTCAACCGTTATGTGGCATATGAGAAATTCCCTAAGCCCCGGACCTGTCGATTTTGGTCAAAAATGAAAACTTCAAAAGTGCCCCAATTTCTGCTTTAAACTTTAGGTACTATCCCAAAATGTATCACTAAGGTGACAGAAGTTGATTTCGGAGCATCATTTTTGAACAGGAGCTTCAACCGTTTTGTGGCATATGAGAAATTCCCTAAGCCCCGGACCTGTCGATTTTGGTCAAAAATGAAAATTTCAAAAGTGCCCCAATTTCTGCTTTAAACTTTAGGTACTATCCCAGAATGTATAACTAAGGTGACAGAAGTTGAATTCAGAGCATTATTTTTGAACAGGAGCTTCAACCGTTTTGTGGCATATGAGAAATTCCCTAAGCCCCGGACCTGTCAATTTTGGTCAAAAATGAAAATTTCAAAAGTGCCCCAATTTCTGCTTTAAACTTTAGGTACTATCCCAGAATGTATCACTAAGGTGACAGAAGTTGATTTCGGAGCATCATTTTTGAACAGGAGCTTCAACCGTTTTGTGGCATATGAGAAATTCCCTACGCCCCGGACCTGTCAATTTTGGTCAAAAATAAAAATTTCAAAAGTGCCCCAATTTCTGCTTTAAACTTTAGGTACTATCCCAGAATGTATCACTAAGGTGACAGAAGTTGATTTCGGAGCATCATTTTTGAACAGGAGCTTCAACCGTTTTGTGGCATATGAGAAATTCCCTAAGCCCCGGACCTGTCGATTTTGGTCAAAAATGAAAATTTCAAAAGTGCCCCAATTTCTGCTTTAAACTTTAGGTACTATCCCAAAATGTATCACTAAGGTGACAGAAGTTGATTTCGGAGCATCATTTTTGAACAGGAGCTTCAACCGTTATGTGGCATATGAGAAATTCCCTAAGCCCCGGACCTGTCGATTTTGGTCAAAAATGAAAACTTCAAAAGTGCCCCAATTTCTGCTTTAAACTTTAGGTACTATCCCAAAATGTATCACTAAGGTGACAGAAGTTGATTTCGGAGCATCATTTTTGAACAGGAGCTTCAACCGTTTTGTGGCATATGAGAAATTCCCTAAGCCCAGGACCTGTCAATTTTGGTCAAAAATGAAAATTTCAAAAGTGCCCCAATTTCTGCTTTAAACTTTAGGTACTATCCCAGAATGTATCACTAAGGTGACAGAAGTTGATTTCGGAGCATTATTTTTGAACAGGAGCTTCAACCGTTTTGTGGCATATGAGAAATTCCCTAAGCCCCGGACCTGTCGATTTTGGTCAAAAATGAAAATTTCAAAAGTGCCTCAATTTCTGCTTTAAACTTTAGGTACTATCCCAAAATGTATCACTAAGGTGACAGAAGTTGATTTCGGAGCATCATTTTTGAACAGGAGCTTCAACCGTTTTGTGGCATATGAGAAATTCCCTAAGCCCCGGACCTGTTGATTTTGGTCAAAAATGAAAATTTCAAAAGTGCCCCAATTTCTGCTTTAAACTTTAGGTACTATCCCAAAATGTATCACTAAGGTGACAGAAGTTGATTTCGGAGCATCATTTTTGAACAGGAGCTTCAACCGTTATGTGGCATATGAGAAATTCCCTAAGCCCCGGACCTGTCGATTTTGGTCAAAAATGAAAACTTCAAAAGTGCCCCAATTTCTGCTTTAAACTTTAGGTACTATCCCAAAATGTATCACTAAGGTGACAGAAGTTGATTTCGGAGCATCATTTTTGAACAGGAGCTTCAACCGTTTTGTGGCATATGAGAAATTCCCTAAGCCCCGGACCTGTCAATTTTGGTCAAAAATGAAAATTTCAAAAGTGCCCCAATTTCTGCTTTAAACTTTAGGTACTATCCCAGAATGTATCACTAAGGTGACAGAAGTTGATTTCGGAGCATTATTTTTGAACAGGAGCTTCAACCGTTTTGTGGCATATGAGAAATTCCCTAAGCCCCGGACCTGTCGATTTTGGTCAAAAATGAAAATTTCAAAAGTGCCTCAATTTCTGCTTTAAACTTTAGGTACTATCCCAAAATGTATCACTAAGGTGACAGAAGTTGATTTCGGAGCATCATTTTTGAACAGGAGCTTCAACCGTTTTGTAGCATATGAGAAATTCCCTAAGCCCCGGACCTGTCGATTTTGGTCAAAAATGAAAATATCAAAAGTGCCCCAATTTCTGCTTTAAACTTTAGGTACTATCCCAAAATGTATCACTAAGGTGACAGAAGTTGATTTCGGAGCATCATTTTTGAACAGGAGCTTCAACCGTTTTGTGGCATATGAGAAATTCCCTAAGCCCGGACCTGTCGATTCTGGTCAAAAATGAAAATTTCAAATGTGCCCCAATTTCTGCTTTAAACTTTAGGTACTATCCCAAAATGTATCACTAAGGTGACAGAAGTTGATTTCGGAGCATTATTTTTGAACAGGAGCTTCAACCGTTTTGTGGCATATGAGAAATTCCCTAAGCCCCGGACCTGTCGATTTTGGTCAAAAATGAAAATTTCAAAAGTGCCCCAATTTCAGCTTTAAACTTTAGGTACTATCCTAAAATGTATCACTAAGGTGACAGAAGTTGATTTCGGAGCATCATTTTTGAACAGGAGCTTCAAACGTTTTGTGGCATATGAGAAATTCCCTAAGCCCCGGACCTGTCGATTTTGGTCAAAAATGAAAATATCAAAAGTGCCCCAATTTCTGCTTTAAACTTTAGGTACTATTCCAAAATGTATCACTAAGGTGACAGAAGTTGATTTCGGAGCATCATTTTTGAACAGGAGCTTCAACCGTTTTGTGGCATATGAGAAATTCCCTAAGCCCCGGACCTGTCGATTCTGGTCAAAAATGAAAATTTCAAATGTGCCCCAATTTCTGCTTTAAACTTTAGGTACTATCCCAAAATGTATCACTAAGGTGACAGAAGTTGATTTCGGAGCATCATTTTTGAACAGGAGCTTCAACCGTTATGTGGCATATGAGAAATTCCCTAAGCCCCGGACCTGTCGATTTTGGTCATAAATGAAAACTTCAAAAGTGCCCCAATTTCTGCTTTAAACTTTAGGTACTATCCCAAAATGTATCACTAAGGTGACAGAAGTTGATTTCGGAGCATAATTTTTGAACAGGAGCTTCAACCGTTTTGTGGCATATGAGAAATTCCCTAAGCCCCGGACCTGTCGATTTTGGTCAAAAATGAAAATTTCAAAAGTGCCCCAATTTCTGCTTTAAACTTTAGGTACTATCCCAGAATGTATCACTAAGGTGACAGAAGTTGATTTCGGAGCATTATTTTTGAACAGGAGCTTCAACCGTTTTGTGGCATATGAGAAATTCCCTAAGCCCCGGACCTGTCGATTTTGGTCAAAAATGAAAATTTCAAAAGTACCCCAATTTCTGCTTTAAACTTTAGGTACTATCCCAAAATGTATCACTAAGGTGACAGAAGTTGATTTCGGAGCATTATTTTTGAACAGGAGCTTCAACCGTTTTGTGGCATATGAGAAATTCCCTAAGCCCCGGACCTGTCGATTTTGGTCAAAAATGAAAATTTCAAAAGTGCCCCAATTTCTGCTTTAAACTTTAGGTACTATCCCAGAATGTATCACTAAGGTGACAGAAGTTGATTTCGGAGCATCATTTTTGAACAGGAGCTTCAACCGTTTTGTGGCATATGAGAAATTCCCTAAGCCCCGGACCTGTCGATTTTGGTCAAAAATGAAAACTTCAAAAGTGCCCCAATTTCTGCTTTAAACTTTAGGTACTATCCCAAAATGTATCACTAAGGTGACAGAAGTTGATTTCGGAGCATCATTTTTGAACAGGAGCTTCAACCGTTATGTGGCATATGAGAAATTCCCTAAGCCCCGAACCTGTCGATTTTGATCAAAAATGAAAATTTCAAAAGTGCCCCAATTTCTGCTTTAAACTTTAGGTACTATCCCAAAATGTATCACTAAGGTGACAGAAGTTGATTTCGGAGCATTATTTTTGAACAGGAGCTTCAACCGTTTTGTGGCATATGAGAAATTCCCTAAGCCCCGGACCTGTCGATTTTGGTCAAAAATGAAAACTTCAAAAGTGCCCCAATTTCTGCTTTAAACTTTAGGTACTATCCCAAAATGTATCACTAAGGTGACAGAAGTTGATTTCGGAGCATCATTTTTGAACAGGAGCTGCAAACGTTTTGTAGCATATGAGAAATTCCCTAAGCCCCGGACCTGTCGATTTTGGTCAAAAATGAAAATATCAAAAGTGCCCCAATTTCTGCTTTAAACTTTAGGTACTATCCCAAAATGTATCACTAAGGTGACAGAAGTTGATTTCGGAGCATCATTATTGAACAGGAGCTTCAACCGTTTTGTGGCATATGAGAAATTCCCTAAGCCCCGGACCTGTCGATTTTGGTCAAAAAATGAAAATTTCAAAAGTGCCCCAATTTCTGCTTTAAACTTTAGGTACTATCCCAGAATGTATCACTAAGGTGACAGAAGTTGATTTCGGAGCATTATTTTTGAACAGGAGCTTCAACCGTTTTGTGGCATATGAGAAATTCCCTAAGCCCCGGACCTGTCGATTTTGGTCAAAAATGAAAATTTCAAAAGTGCCCCAATTTCAGCTTTAAACTTTAGGTACTATCCTAAAATGTATCACTAAGGTGACAGAAGTTGATTTCGGAGCATCATTTTTGAACAGGAGCTTCAAACGTTTTGTGGCATATGAGAAATTCCCTAAGCCCCGGACCTGTCGATTTTGGTCAAAAATGAAAATTTCAAAAGTGCCCCAATTTCTGCTTTAAACTTTAGGTACTATCCCAGAATGTATCACTAAGGTGACAGAAGTTGATTTCGGAGCATCATTTTTGAACAGGAGCTTCAACCGTTTTGTGGCATATGAGAAATTCCCTAAGCCCCGGACCTGTCGATTTTGGTCAAAAATGAAAACTTCAAAAGTGCCCCAATTTCTGCTTTAAACTTTAGGTACTATCCCAGAATGTATCACTAAGGTGACAGAAGTTGATTTCGGAGCATCATTATTGAACAGGAGCTTCAACCGTTTTGTGGCATATGAGAAATTCCCTAAGCCCCGGACCTGTCGATTTTGGTCAAAAAATGAAAATTTCAAAAGTGCCCCAATTTCTGCTTTAAACTTTAGGTACTATCCCAGAATGTATCACTAAGGTGACAGAAGTTGATTTCGGAGCATTATTTTTGAACAGGAGCTTCAACCGTTTTGTGGCATATGAGAAATTCCCTAAGCCCCGGACCTGTCGATTTTGGTCAAAAATGAAAATTTCAAAAGTGCCCCAATTTCAGCTTTAAACTTTAGGTACTATCCTAAAATGTATCACTAAGGTGACAGAAGTTGATTTCGGAGCATCATTTTTGAACAGGAGCTTCAAACGTTTTGTGGCATATGAGAAATTCCCTAAGCCCCGGACCTGTCGATTTTGGTCAAAAATGAAAATATCAAAAGTGCCCCAATTTCTGCTTTAAACTTTAGGTACTATCCCAAAATGTATCACTAAGGTGACAGAAGTTGATTTCGGAGCATCATTTTTGAACAGGAGCTTCAACCGTTATGTGGCATATGAGAAATTCCCTAAGCCCCGGACCTGTCGATTTTGGTCAAAAATGAAAACTTCAAAAGTGCCCCAATTTCTGCTTTAAACTTTAGGTACTATCCCAAAATGTATCACTAAGGTGACAGAAGTTGATTTCGGAGCATCATTTTTGAACAGGAGCTTCAACCGTTTTGTGGCATATGAGAAATTCCCTAAGCCCCGGACCTGTCAATTTTGGTCAAAAATGAAAATTTCAAAAGTGCCCCAATTTCTGCTTTAAACTTTAGGTACTATCCCAGAATGTATCACTAAGGTGACAGAAGTTGATTTCGGAGCATTATTTTTGAACAGGAGCTTCAACCGTTTTGTGGCATATGAGAAATTCCCTAAGCCCCGGACCTGTCGATTTTGGTCAAAAATGAAAATATCAAAAGTGCCCCAATTTCTGCTTTAAACTTTAGGTACTATCCCAAAATGTATCACTAAGGTGACAGAAGTTGATTTCGGAGCATCATTTTTGAACAGGAGCTTCAACCGTTTTGTAGCATATGAGAAATTCCCTAAGCCCCGGATCTGTCGATTTTGGTCAAAAATGAAAATATCAAAAGTGCCCCAATTTCTGCTTTAAACTTTAGGTACTATCCCAAAATGTATCACTAAGGTGACAGAAGTTGATTTCGGAGCATCATTTTTGAACAGGAGCTTCAACCGTTTTGTGGCATATGAGAAATTCCCTAAGCCCGGACCTGTCGATTCTGGTCAAAAATGAAAATTTCAAATGTGCCCCAATTTCTGCTTTAAACTTTAGGTACTATCCCAAAATGTATCACTAAGGTGACAGAAGTTGATTTCGGAGCATCATTTTTGAACAGGAGCTTCAACCGTTATGTGGCATATGAGAAATTCCCTAAGCCCCGGACCTGTCGATTTTGGTCATAAATGAAAACTTCAAAAGTGCCCCAATTTCTGCTTTAAACTTTAGGTACTATCCCAAAATGTATCACTAAGGTGACAGAAGTTGATTTCGGAGCATCATTTTTGAACAGGAGCTTCAAACGTTTTGTGGCATATGAGAAATTCCCTAAGCCCCGGACCTGTCGATTTTGGTCAAAAATGAAAATATCAAAAGTGCCCCAATTTCTGCTTTAAACTTTAGGTACTATCCCAAAATGTATCACTAAGGTGACAGAAGTTGATTTCGGAGCATCATTTTTTAACAGGAGCTTCAACCGTTTTGTGGCATATGAGAAATTCCCTAAGCCCCGGACCTGTCGATTTTGGTCAAAAATGAAAATTTCAAAAGTGCCCCAATTTCTGCTTTAAACTTTAGGTACTATCCCAAAATGTATCACTAAGGTGACAGAAGTTGATTTCGGAGCATCATTTTTTTACAGGAGCTTCAACCGTTTTGTGGCATATGAGAAATTCCCTAAGCCCCGGACCTGTCGATTTTGGTCAAAAATGAAAATTTCAAAAGTGCCCCAATTTCTGCTTTAAACTTTAGGTACTATCCCAGAATGTATCACTAAGGTGACAGAAGTTGATTTCGGAGCATTATTTTTGAACAGGAGCTTCAACCGTTTTGTGGCATATGAGAAATTCCCTAAGCCCCGGACCTATCGATTTTGGTCAAAAATGAAAATTTCAAAAGTACCCCAATTTCTGCTTTAAACTTTAGGTACTATCCCAAAATGTATCACTAAGGTGACAGAAGTTGATTTCGGAGCATTATTTTTGAACAGGAGCTTCAACCGTTTTGTGGCATATGAGAAATTCCCTAAGCCCCGGACCTGTCGATTTTGGTCAAAAATGAAAATGTCAAAAGTGCCCCAATTTCTGCTTTAAACTTTAGGTACTATCCCAGAATGTATAACTAAGGTGACAGAAGTTGAATTCAGAGCATTATTTTTGAACAGGAGCTTCAACCGTTTTGTGGCATATGAGAAATTCCCTAAGCCCCGGACCTGTCAATTTTGGCCAAAAATGAAAATTTCAAAAGTGCCCCAATTTCTGCTTTAAACTTTAGGTACTATCCCAGAATGTATCACTAAGGTGACAGAAGTTGATTTCGGAGCATCATTTTTGAACAGGAGCTTCAACCGTTTTGTGGCATATGAGAAATTCCCTACGCCCCGGACCTGTCAATTTTGGTCAAAAATGAAAATTTCAAAAGTGCCCCAATTTCTGCTTTAAACTTTAGGTACTATCCTAAAATGTATCACTAAGGTGACAGAAGTTGATTTCGGAGCATCATTTTTGAACAGGAGCTTCAAACGTTTTGTGGCATATGAGAAATTCCCTAAGCCCCGGACCTGTCGATTTTGGTCAAAAATGAAAATATCAAAAGTGCCCCAATTTCTGCTTTAAACTTTAGGTACTATTCCAAAATGTATCACTAAGGTGACAGAAGTTGATTTCGGAGCATCATTTTTGAACAGGAGCTTCAACCGTTTTGTGGCATATGAGAAATTCCCTAAGCCCCGGACCTGTCGATTCTGGTCAAAAATGAAAATTTCAAATGTGCCCCAATTTCTGCTTTAAACTTTAGGTACTATCCCAAAATGTATCACTAAGGTGACAGAAGTTGATTTCGGAGCATCATTTTTGAACAGGAGCTTCAACCGTTATGTGGCATATGAGAAATTCCCTAAGCCCCGGACCTGTCGATTTTGGTCATAAATGAAAACTTCAAAAGTGCCCCAATTTCTGCTTTAAACTTTAGGTACTATCCCAAAATGTATCACTAAGGTGACAGAAGTTGATTTCGGAGCATAATTTTTGAACAGGAGCTTCAATTGTTTTGTGGCATATGAGAAATTCCCTAAGCCCCGGACCTGTCGATTTTGGTCAAAAATGAAAATTTCAAAAGTGCCCCAATTTCTGCTTTAAACTTTAGGTACTATCCCAGAATGTATCACTAAGGTGACAGAAGTTGATTTCGGAGCATTATTTTTGAACAGGAGCTTCAACCGTTTTGTGGCATATGAGAAATTCCCTAAGCCCCGGACCTGTCGATTTTGGTCAAAAATGAAAATTTCAAAAGTACCCCAATTTCTGCTTTAAACTTTAGGTACTATCCCAAAATGTATCACTAAGGTGACAGAAGTTGATTTCGGAGCATTATTTTTGAACAGGAGCTTCAACCGTTTTGTGGCATATGAGAAATTCCCTAAGCCCCGGACCTGTCGATTTTGGTCAAAAATGAAAATTTCAAAAGTGCCCCAATTTCTGCTTTAAACTTTAGGTACTATCCCAGAATGTATCACTAAGGTGACAGAAGTTGATTTCGGAGCATCATTTTTGAACAGGAGCTTCAACCGTTTTGTGGCATATGAGAAATTCCCTAAGCCCCGGACCTGTCGATTTTGGTCAAAAATGAAAACTTCAAAAGTGCCCCAATTTCTGCTTTAAACTTTAGGTACTATCCCAAAATGTATCACTAAGGTGACAGAAGTTGATTTCGGAGCATCATTTTTGAACAGGAGCTTCAACCGTTATGTGGCATATGAGAAATTCCCTAAGCCCCGAACCTGTCGATTTTGATCAAAAATGAAAATTTCAAAAGTGCCCCAATTTCTGCTTTAAACTTTAGGTACTATCCCAAAATGTATCACTAAGGTGACAGAAGTTGATTTCGGAGCATTATTTTTGAACAGGAGCTTCAACCGTTTTGTGGCATATGAGAAATTCCCTAAGCCCCGGACCTGTCGATTTTGGTCAAAAATGAAAACTTCAAAAGTGCCCCAATTTCTGCTTTAAACTTTAGGTACTATCCCAAAATGTATCACTAAGGTGACAGAAGTTGATTTCGGAGCATCATTTTTGAACAGGAGCTGCAAACGTTTTGTAGCATATGAGAAATTCCCTAAGCCCCGGACCTGTCGATTTTGGTCAAAAATGAAAATATCAAAAGTGCCCCAATTTCTGCTTTAAACTTTAGGTACTATCCCAAAATGTATCACTAAGGTGACAGAAGTTGATTTCGGAGCATCATTATTGAACAGGAGCTTCAACCGTTTTGTGGCATATGAGAAATTCCCTAAGCCCCGGACCTGTCGATTTTGGTCAAAAAATGAAAATTTCAAAAGTGCCCCAATTTCTGCTTTAAACTTTAGGTACTATCCCAGAATGTATCACTAAGGTGACAGAAGTTGATTTCGGAGCATTATTTTTGAACAGGAGCTTCAACCGTTTTGTGGCATATGAGAAATTCCCTAAGCCCCGGACCTGTCGATTTTGGTCAAAAATGAAAATTTCAAAAGTGCCCCAATTTCAGCTTTAAACTTTAGGTACTATCCTAAAATGTATCACTAAGGTGACAGAAGTTGATTTCGGAGCATCATTTTTGAACAGGAGCTTCAAACGTTTTGTGGCATATGAGAAATTCCCTAAGCCCCGGACCTGTCGATTTTGGTCAAAAATGAAAATTTCAAAAGTGCCCCAATTTCTGCTTTAAACTTTAGGTACTATCCCAGAATGTATCACTAAGGTGACAGAAGTTGATTTCGGAGCATCATTTTTGAACAGGAGCTTCAACCGTTTTGTGGCATATGAGAAATTCCCTAAGCCCCGGACCTGTCGATTTTGGTCAAAAATGAAAACTTCAAAAGTGCCCCAATTTCTGCTTTAAACTTTAGGTACTATCCCAAAATGTATCACTAAGGTGACAGAAGTTGATTTCGGAGCATCATTTTTGAACAGGAGCTTCAACCGTTATGTGGCATATGAGAAATTCCCTAAGCCCCGAACCTGTCGATTTTGATCAAAAATGAAAATTTCAAAAGTGCCCCAATTTCTGCTTTAAACTTTAGGTACTATCCCAAAATGTATCACTAAGGTGACAGAAGTTGATTTCGGAGCATTATTTTTGAACAGGAGCTTCAACCGTTTTGTGGCATATGAGAAATTCCCTAAGCCCCGGACCTGTCGATTTTGGTCAAAAATGAAAACTTCAAAAGTGCCCCAATTTCTGCTTTAAACTTTAGGTACTATCCCAAAATGTATCACTAAGGTGACAGAAGTTGATTTCGGAGCATCATTTTTGAACAGGAGCTGCAAACGTTTTGTAGCATATGAGAAATTCCCTAAGCCCCGGACCTGTCGATTTTGGTCAAAAATGAAAATATCAAAAGTGCCCCAATTTCTGCTTTAAACTTTAGGTACTATCCCAAAATGTATCACTAAGGTGACAGAAGTTGATTTCGGAGCATCATTATTGAACAGGAGCTTCAACCGTTTTGTGGCATATGAGAAATTCCCTAAGCCCCGGACCTGTCGATTTTGGTCAAAAAATGAAAATTTCAAAAGTGCCCCAATTTCTGCTTTAAACTTTAGGTACTATCCCAGAATGTATCACTAAGGTGACAGAAGTTGATTTCGGAGCATTATTTTTGAACAGGAGCTTCAACCGTTTTGTGGCATATGAGAAATTCCCTAAGCCCCGGACCTGTCGATTTTGGTCAAAAATGAAAATTTCAAAAGTGCCCCAATTTCTGCTTTAAACTTTAGGTACTATCCTAAAATGTATCACTAAGGTGACAGAAGTTGATTTCGGAGCATCATTTTTGAACAGGAGCTTCAAACGTTTTGTGGCATATGAGAAATTCCCTAAGCCCCGGACCTGTCGATTTTGGTCAAAAATGAAAATATCAAAAGTGCCCCAATTTCTGCTTTAAACTTTAGGTACTATCCCAAAATGTATCACTAAGGTGACAGAAGTTGATTTCGGAGCATCATTTTTGAACAGGAGCTTCAACCGTTATGTGGCATATGAGAAATTCCCTAAGCCCCGGACCTGTCGATTTTGGTCAAAAATGAAAACTTCAAAAGTGCCCCAATTTCTGCTTTAAACTTTAGGTACTATCCCAAAATGTATCACTAAGGTGACAGAAGTTGATTTCGGAGCATCATTTTTGAACAGGAGCTTCAACCGTTTTGTGGCATATGAGAAATTCCCTAAGCCCCGGACCTGTCAATTTTGGTCAAAAATGAAAATATCAAAAGTGCCCCAATTTCTGCTTTAAACTTTAGGTACTATCCCAAAATGTATCACTAAGGTGACAGAAGTTGATTTCGGAGCATCATTTTTGAACAGGAGCTTCAACCGTTTTGTGGCATATGAGAAATTCCCTAAGCCCGGACCTGTCGATTCTGGTCAAAAATGAAAATTTCAAATGTGCCCCAATTTCTGCTTTAAACTTTAGGTACTATCCCAAAATGTATCACTAAGGTGACAGAAGTTGATTTCGGAGCATCATTTTTGAACAGGAGCTTCAACCGTTATGTGGCATATGAGAAATTCCCTAAGCCCCGGACCTGTCGATTTTGGTCATAAATGAAAACTTCAAAAGTGCCCCAATTTCTGCTTTAAACTTTAGGTACTATCCCAAAATGTATCACTAAGGTGACAGAAGTTGATTTCGGAGCATCATTTTTGAACAGGAGCTTCAAACGTTTTGTGGCATATGAGAAATTCCCTAAGCCCCGGACCTGTCGATTTTGGTCAAAAATGAAAATATCAAAAGTGCCCCAATTTCTGCTTTAAACTTTAGGTACTATCCCAAAATGTATCACTAAGGTGACAGAAGTTGATTTCGGAGCATCATTTTTTAACAGGAGCTTCAACCGTTTTGTGGCATATGAGAAATTCCCTAAGCCCCGGACCTGTCGATTTTGGTCAAAAATGAAAATTTCAAAAGTGCCCCAATTTCTGCTTTAAACTTTAGGTACTATCCCAAAATGTATCACTAAGGTGACAGAAGTTGATTTCGGAGCATCATTTTTTTACAGGAGCTTCAACCGTTTTGTGGCATATGAGAAATTCCCTAAGCCAAGGACCTATCGATTTTGGTCAAAAATGAAAATTTCAAAAGTACCCCAATTTCTGCTTTAAACTTTAGGTACTATCCCAAAATGTATCACTAAGGTGACAGAAGTTGATTTCGGAGCATTATTTTTGAACAGGAGCTTCAACCGTTTTGTGGCATATGAGAAATTCCCTAAGCCCCGGACCTGTCGATTTTGGTCAAAAATGAAAATGTCAAAAGTGCCCCAATTTCTGCTTTAAACTTTAGGTACTATCCCAGAATGTATAACTAAGGTGACAGAAGTTGAATTCAGAGCATTATTTTTGAACAGGAGCTTCAACCGTTTTGTGGCATATGAGAAATTCCCTAAGCCCCGGACCTGTCAATTTTGGCCAAAAATGAAAATTTCAAAAGTGCCCCAATTTCTGCTTTAAACTTTAGGTACTATCCCAGAATGTATCACTAAGGTGACAGAAGTTGATTTCGGAGCATCATTTTTGAACAGGAGCTTCAACCGTTTTGTGGCATATGAGAAATTCCCTACGCCCCGGACCTGTCAATTTTGGTCAAAAATGAAAATTTCAAAAGTGCCCCAATTTCTGCTTTAAACTTTAGGTACTATCCCAGAATGTATCACTAAGGTGACAGAAGTTGATTTCGGAGCATTATTTTTGAACAGGAGCTTCAACCGTTTTGTGGCATATGAGAAATTCCCTAAGCCCCGGACCTGTCGATTTTGGTCAAAAATGAAAATTTCAAAAGTGCCCCAATTTCTGCTTTAAACTTTAGGTACTATCCCAAAATGTATCACTAAGGTGACAGAAGTTGATTTCGGAGCATTATTTTTGAACAGGAGCTTCAACCGTTTTGTGGCATATGAGAAATTCCCTAAGCCCCGGACCTGTCAATTTTGGTCAAAAATGAAAATTTCAAAAGTGCCCCAATTTCTGCTTTAAACTTTAGGTACTATCCCAGAATGTATCACTAAGGTGACAGAAGTTGATTTCGGAGCATTATTTTTGAACAGGAGCTTCAACCGTTTTGTGGCATATGAGAAATTCCCTAAGCCCCGGACCTGTCGATTTTGGTCAAAAATGAAAATTTCAAAAGTGCCTCAATTTCTGCTTTAAACTTTAGGTACTATCCCAAAATGTATCACTAAGGTGACAGAAGTTGATTTCGGAGCATCATTTTTGAACAGGAGCTTCAACCGTTTTGTAGCATATGAGAAATTCCCTAAGCCCCGGACCTGTCGATTTTGGTCAAAAATGAAAATATCAAAAGTGCCCCAATTTCTGCTTTAAACTTTAGGTACTATCCCAAAATGTATCACTAAGGTGACAGAAGTTGATTTCGGAGCATCATTTTTGAACAGGAGCTTCAACCGTTATGTAGCATATGAGAAATTCCCTAAGCCCCGGACCTGTCGATTTTGGTCAAAAATGAAAATATCAAAAGTGCCCCAATTTCTGCTTTAAACTTAGGTACTATCCCAAAATGTATCACTAAGGTGACAGAAGTTGATTTCGGAGCATTATTTTTGAACAGGAGCTTCAACCGTTTTGTGGCATATGAGAAATTCCCTAAGCCCCGGACCTGTCGATTTTGGTCAAAAATGAAAATTTCAAAAGTGCCCCAATTTCTGCTTTAAACTTTAGGTACTATCCCAGAATGTATAACTAAGGTGACAGAAGTTGAATTCAGAGCATTATTTTTGAACAGGAGCTTCAACCGTTTTGTGGCATATGAGAAATTCCCTAAGCCCCGGACCTGTCGATTTTGGTCAAAAATGAAAACTTCAAAAGTGCCCCAATTTCTGCTTTAAACTTTAGGTACTATTCCAAAATGTATCACTAAGGTGACAGAAGTTGATTTCGGAGCATCATTTTTGAACAGGAGCTTCAACCGTTTTGTGGCATATGAGAAATTCCCTAAGCCCCGGACCTGTCGATTTTGGTCAAAAATGAAAACTTCAAAAGTGCCCCAATTTCTGCTTTAAACTTTAGGTACTATTCCAAAATGTATCACTAAGGTGACAGAAGTTGATTTCGGAGCATCATTTTTGAACAGGAGCTTCAACCGTTTTGTGGCATATGAGAAATTCCCTAAGCCCCGGACCTGTCGATTTTGGTCAAAAATGAAAATTTCAAAAGTGCCCCAATTTCAGCTTTAAACTTTAGGTACTATCCTAAAATGTATCACTAAGGTGACAGAAGTTGATTTCGGAGCATCATTTTTGAACAGGAGCTTCAACCGTTATGTGGCATATGAGAAATTCCCTAAGCCCCGGTCCTGTCGATTTTTGTCAAACATGAAAACTTCAAAAGTGCCCCAATTTCTGCTTTAAACTTTAGGTACTATCCCAAAATGTATCACTAAGGTGACAGAAGTTGATTTCGGAGCATCATTTTTGAACAGGAGCTTCAACCGTTTTGTGGCATATGAGAAATTCCCTAAGCCCGGACCTGTCGATTCTGGTCAAAAATGAAAATTTCAAATGTGCCCCAATTTCTGCTTTAAACTTTAGGTACTATCCCAAAATGTATCACTAAGGTGACAGAAGTTGATTTCGGAGCATAATTTTTGAACAGGAGCTTCAACCGTTATGTGGCATATGAGAAATTCCCTAAGCCCCGGACCTGTCAATTTTGGCCAAAAATGAAAATTTCAAAAGTGCCCCAATTTCTGCTTTAAACTTTAGGTACTATCCCAGAATGTATCACTAAGGTGACAGAAGTTGATTTCGGAGCATCATTTTTGAACAGGAGCTTCAACCGTTTTGTGGCATATGAGAAATTCACTACGCCCCGGACCTGTCAATTTTGGTCAAAAATGAAAATTTCAAAAGTGCCCCAATTTCTGCTTTAAACTTTAGGTACTATCCCAGAATGTATCACTAAGGTGACAGAAGTTGATTTCGGAGCATTATTTTTGAACAGGAGCTTCAACCGTTTTGTGGCATATGAGAAATTCCCTAAGCCCCGGACCTGTCGATTTTGGTCAAAAATGAAAATTTCAAAAGTGCCCCAATTTCTGCTTTAAACTTTAGGTACTATCCCAAAATGTATCACTAAGGTGACAGAAGTTGATTTCGGAGCATTATTTTTGAACAGGAGCTTCAACCGTTTTGTGGCATATGAGAAATTCCCTAAGCCCCGGACCTGTCAATTTTGGTCAAAAATGAAAATTTCAAAAGTGCCCCAATTTCTGCTTTAAACTTTAGGTACTATCCCAGAATGTATCACTAAGGTGACAGAAGTTGATTTCGGAGCATTATTTTTGAACAGGAGCTTCAACCGTTTTGTGGCATATGAGAAATTCCCTAAGCCCCGGACCTGTCGATTTTGGTCAAAAATGAAAATTTCAAAAGTGCCTCAATTTCTGCTTTAAACTTTAGGTACTATCCCAAAATGTATCACTAAGGTGACAGAAGTTGATTTCGGAGCATCATTTTTGAACAGGAGCTTCAACCGTTTTGTAGCATATGAGAAATTCCCTAAGCCCCGGACCTGTCGATTTTGGTCAAAAATGAAAATATCAAAAGTGCCCCAATTTCTGCTTTAAACTTTAGGTACTATCCCAAAATGTATCACTAAGGTGACAGAAGTTGATTTCGGAGCATCATTTTTGAACAGGAGCTTCAACCGTTATGTAGCATATGAGAAATTCCCTAAGCCCCGGACCTGTCGATTTTGGTCAAAAATGAAAATATCAAAAGTGCCCCAATTTCTGCTTTAAACTTAGGTACTATCCCAAAATGTATCACTAAGGTGACAGAAGTTGATTTCGGAGCATTATTTTTGAACAGGAGCTTCAACCGTTTTGTGGCATATGAGAAATTCCCTAAGCCCCGGACCTGTCGATTTTGGTCAAAAATGAAAATTTCAAAAGTGCCCCAATTTCTGCTTTAAACTTTAGGTACTATCCCAGAATGTATAACTAAGGTGACAGAAGTTGAATTCAGAGCATTATTTTTGAACAGGAGCTTCAACCGTTTTGTGGCATATGAGAAATTCCCTAAGCCCCGGACCTGTCGATTTTGGTCAAAAATGAAAACTTCAAAAGTGCCCCAATTTCTGCTTTAAACTTTAGGTACTATTCCAAAATGTATCACTAAGGTGACAGAAGTTGATTTCGGAGCATCATTTTTGAACAGGAGCTTCAACCGTTTTGTGGCATATGAGAAATTCCCTAAGCCCCGGACCTGTCGATTTTGGTCAAAAATGAAAACTTCAAAAGTGCCCCAATTTCTGCTTTAAACTTTAGGTACTATTCCAAAATGTATCACTAAGGTGACAGAAGTTGATTTCGGAGCATCATTTTTGAACAGGAGCTTCAACCGTTTTGTGGCATATGAGAAATTCCCTAAGCCCCGGACCTGTCGATTTTGGTCAAAAATGAAAATTTCAAAAGTGCCCCAATTTCAGCTTTAAACTTTAGGTACTATCCTAAAATGTATCACTAAGGTGACAGAAGTTGATTTCGGAGCATCATTTTTGAACAGGAGCTTCAACCGTTATGTGGCATATGAGAAATTCCCTAAGCCCCGGTCCTGTCGATTTTTGTCAAACATGAAAACTTCAAAAGTGCCCCAATTTCTGCTTTAAACTTTAGGTACTATCCCAAAATGTATCACTAAGGTGACAGAAGTTGATTTCGGAGCATCATTTTTGAACAGGAGCTTCAACCGTTTTGTGGCATATGAGAAATTCCCTAAGCCCGGACCTGTCGATTCTGGTCAAAAATGAAAATTTCAAATGTGCCCCAATTTCTGCTTTAAACTTTAGGTACTATCCCAAAATGTATCACTAAGGTGACAGAAGTTGATTTCGGAGCATCATTTTTGAACAGGAGCTTCAACCGTTATGTGGCATATGAGAAATTCCCTAAGCCCCGGACCTGTCGATTTTGGTCAAAAATGAAAACTTCAAAAGTGCCCCAATTTCTGCTTTAAACTTTAGGTACTATCCCAAAATGTATCACTAAGGTGACAGAAGTTGATTTCGGAGCATCATTTTTGAACAGGAGCTTCAACCGTTTTGTGGCATATGAGAAATTCCCTAAGCCCGGACCTGTCGATTCTGGTCAAAAATGAAAATTTCAAATGTGCCCCAATTTCTGCTTTAAACTTTAGGTACTATCCCAAAATGTATCACTAAGGTGACAGAAGTTGATTTCGGAGCATCATTTTTGAACATGAGCTTCAAACGTTTTGTGGCATATGAGAAATTCCCTAAGCCCCGGACCTGTCGATTTTGGTCAAAAATGAAAATATCAAAAGTGCCCCAATTTCTGCTTTAAACTTTAGGTACTATCCCAAAATATATCACTAAGGTGACAGAAGTTGATTTCGGAGCATCATTTTTTAACAGGAGCTACAAACGTTTTGTGGCATATGAGAAATTCCCTAAGCCCCGGACCTGTCGATTTTGGTCAAAAATGAAAATATCAAAAGTGCCCCAATTTCTGCTTTAAACTTTAGGTACTATCCCAAAATGTTTCACTTAGGTGATAGAAGTTGATTTCGGAGCATTATTTTTGAACAGGAGCTTCAACCGTTTTGTGGCATATGAGAAATTCCCTAAGCCCCGGACCTGTCGATTTTGGTCAAAAATGAAAACTTCAAAAGTGCCCCAATTTCTGCTTTAAACTTTAGGTACTATCCCAAAATGTATCACTAAGGTGACAGAAGTTGATTTCGGAGCATCGTTTTTGAACAGGAGCTGCAAACGTTTTGTAGCATATGAGAAATTCCCTAAGCCCCGGACCTGTCGATTTTGGTCAAAAATGAAAATATCAAAAGTGCCCCAATTTCTGCTTTAAACTTAGGTACTATCCCAAAATGTATCACTAAGGTGACAGAAGTTGATTTCGGAGCATTATTTTTGAACAGGAGCTTCAACCGTTTTGTGGCATATGAGAAATTCCCTAAGCCCCGGACCTGTCGATTTTGGTCAAAAATGAAAATTTCAAAAGTGCCCCAATTTCTGCTTTAAACTTTAGGTACTATCCCAGAATGTATAACTAAGGTGACAGAAGTTGAATTCAGAGCATTATTTTTGAACAGGAGCTTCAACCGTTTTGTGGCATATGAGAAATTCCCTAAGCCCCGGACCTGTCGATTTTGGTCAAAAATGAAAACTTCAAAAGTGCCCCAATTTCTGCTTTAAACTTTAGGTACTATTCCAAAATGTATCACTAAGGTGACAGAAGTTGATTTCGGAGCATCATTTTTGAACAGGAGCTTCAACCGTTTTGTGGCATATGAGAAATTCCCTAAGCCCCGGACCTGTCGATTTTGGTAAAAAATGAAAACTTCAAAAGTGCCCCAATTTCTGCTTTAAACTTTAGGTACTATTCCAAAATGTATCACTAAGGTGACAGAAGTTGATTTCGGAGCATCATTTTTGAACAGGAGCTTCAACCGTTTTGTGGCATATGAGAAATTCCCTAAGCCCCGGACCTGTCGATTTTGGTCAAAAATGAAAATTTCAAAAGTGCCCCAATTTCAGCTTTAAACTTTAGGTACTATCCTAAAATGTATCACTAAGGTGACAGAAGTTGATTTCGGAGCATCATTTTTGAACAGGAGCTTCAACCGTTATGTGGCATATGAGAAATTCCCTAAGCCCCGGTCCTGTCGATTTTTGTCAAACATGAAAACTTCAAAAGTGCCCCAATTTCTGCTTTAAACTTTAGGTACTATCCCAAAATGTATCACTAAGGTGACAGAAGTTGATTTCGGAGCATCATTTTTGAACAGGAGCTTCAACCGTTTTGTGGCATATGAGAAATTCCCTAAGCCCGGACCTGTCGATTCTGGTCAAAAATGAAAATTTCAAATGTGCCCCAATTTCTGCTTTAAACTTTAGGTACTATCCCAAAATGTATCACTAAGGTGACAGAAGTTGATTTCGGAGCATCATTTTTGAACAGGAGCTTCAACCGTTATGTGGCATATGAGAAATTCCCTAAGCCCCGGACCTGTCAATTTTGGCCAAAAATGAAAATTTCAAAAGTGCCCCAATTTCTGCTTTAAACTTTAGGTACTATCCCAGAATGTATCACTAAGGTGACAGAAGTTGATTTCGGAGCATCATTTTTGAACAGGAGCTTCAACCGTTTTGTGGCATATGAGAAATTCCCTACGCCCCGGACCTGTCAATTTTGGTCAAAAATGAAAATTTCAAAAGTGCCCCAATTTCTGCTTTAAACTTTAGGTACTATCCCAGAATGTATCACTAAGGTGACAGAAGTTGATTTCGGAGCATTATTTTTGAACAGGAGCTTCAACCGTTTTGTGGCATATGAGAAATTCCCTAAGCCCCGGACCTGTCGATTTTGGTCAAAAATGAAAATTTCAAAAGTGCCCCAATTTCTGCTTTAAACTTTAGGTACTATCCCAAAATGTATCACTAAGGTGACAGAAGTTGATTTCGGAGCATTATTTTTGAACAGGAGCTTCAACCGTTTTGTGGCATATGAGAAATTCCCTAAGCCCCGGACCTGTCAATTTTGGTCAAAAATGAAAATTTCAAAAGTGCCCCAATTTCTGCTTTAAACTTTAGGTACTATCCCAGAATGTATCACTAAGGTGACAGAAGTTGATTTCGGAGCATTATTTTTGAACAGGAGCTTCAACCGTTTTGTGGCATATGAGAAATTCCCTAAGCCCCGGACCTGTCGATTTTGGTCAAAAATGAAAATTTCAAAAGTGCCTCAATTTCTGCTTTAAACTTTAGGTACTATCCCAAAATGTATCACTAAGGTGACAGAAGTTGATTTCGGAGCATCATTTTTGAACAGGAGCTTCAACCGTTTTGTAGCATATGAGAAATTCCCTAAGCCCCGGACCTGTCGATTTTGGTCAAAAATGAAAATATCAAAAGTGCCCCAATTTCTGCTTTAAACTTTAGGTACTATCCCAAAATGTATCACTAAGGTGACAGAAGTTGATTTCGGAGCATCATTTTTGAACAGGAGCTTCAACCGTTATGTAGCATATGAGAAATTCCCTAAGCCCCGGACCTGTCGATTTTGGTCAAAAATGACAATATCAAAAGTGCCCCAATTTCTGCTTTAAACTTAGGTACTATCCCAAAATGTATCACTAAGGTGACAGAAGTTGATTTCGGAGCATTATTTTTGAACAGGAGCTTCAACCGTTTTGTGGCATATGAGAAATTCCCTAAGCCCCGGACCTGTCGATTTTGGTCAAAAATGAAAATTTCAAAAGTGCCCCAATTTCTGCTTTAAACTTTAGGTACTATCCCAGAATGTATAACTAAGGTGACAGAAGTTGAATTCAGAGCATTATTTTTGAACAGGAGCTTCAACCGTTTTGTGGCATATGAGAAATTCCCTAAGCCCCGGACCTGTCGATTTTGGTCAAAAATGAAAACTTCAAAAGTGCCCCAATTTCTGCTTTAAACTTTAGGTACTATTCCAAAATGTATCACTAAGGTGACAGAAGTTGATTTCGGAGCATCATTTTTGAACAGGAGCTTCAACCGTTTTGTGGCATATGAGAAATTCCCTAAGCCCCGGACCTGTCGATTTTGGTCAAAAATGAAAACTTCAAAAGTGCCCCAATTTCTGCTTTAAACTTTAGGTACTATTCCAAAATGTATCACTAAGGTGACAGAAGTTGATTTCGGAGCATCATTTTTGAACAGGAGCTTCAACCGTTTTGTGGCATATGAGAAATTCCCTAAGCCCCGGACCTGTCGATTTTGGTCAAAAATGAAAATTTCAAAAGTGCCCCAATTTCAGCTTTAAACTTTAGGTACTATCCTAAAATGTATCACTAAGGTGACAGAAGTTGATTTCGGAGCATCATTTTTGAACAGGAGCTTCAACCGTTATGTGGCATATGAGAAATTCCCTAAGCCCCGGTCCTGTCGATTTTTGTCAAACATGAAAACTTCAAAAGTGCCCCAATTTCTGCTTTAAACTTTAGGTACTATCCCAAAATGTATCACTAAGGTGACAGAAGTTGATTTCGGAGCATCATTTTTGAACAGGAGCTTCAACCGTTTTGTGGCATATGAGAAATTCCCTAAGCCCGGACCTGTCGATTCTGGTCAAAAATGAAAATTTCAAATGTGCCCCAATTTCTGCTTTAAACTTTAGGTACTATCCCAAAATGTATCACTAAGGTGACAGAAGTTGATTTCGGAGCATCATTTTTGAACAGGAGCTTCAACCGTTATGTGGCATATGAGAAATTCCCTAAGCCCCGGACCTGTCGATTTTGGTCAAAAATGAAAACTTCAAAAGTGCCCCAATTTCTGCTTTAAACTTTAGGTACTATCCCAAAATGTATCACTAAGGTGACAGAAGTTGATTTCGGAGCATCATTTTTGAACAGGAGCTTCAACCGTTTTGTGGCATATGAGAAATTCCCTAAGCCCGGACCTGTCGATTCTGGTCAAAAATGAAAATTTCAAATGTGCCCCAATTTCTGCTTTAAACTTTAGGTACTATCCCAAAATGTATCACTAAGGTGACAGAAGTTGATTTCGGAGCATCATTTTTGAACATGAGCTTCAAACGTTTTGTGGCATATGAGAAATTCCCTAAGCCCCGGACCTGTCGATTTTGGTCAAAAATGAAAATATCAAAAGTGCCCCAATTTCTGCTTTAAACTTTAGGTACTATCCCAAAATATATCACTAAGGTGACAGAAGTTGATTTCGGAGCATCATTTTTTAACAGGAGCTACAAACGTTTTGTGGCATATGAGAAATTCCCTAAGCCCCGGACCTGTCGATTTTGGTCAAAAATGAAAATATCAAAAGTGCCCCAATTTCTGCTTTAAACTTTAGGTACTATCCCAAAATGTTTCACTTAGGTGATAGAAGTTGATTTCGGAGCATTATTTTTGAACAGGAGCTTCAACCGTTTTGTGGCATATGAGAAATTCCCTAAGCCCCGGACCTGTCGATTTTGGTCAAAAATGAAAACTTCAAAAGTGCCCCAATTTCTGCTTTAAACTTTAGGTACTATCCCAAAATGTATCACTAAGGTGACAGAAGTTGATTTCGGAGCATCGTTTTTGAACAGGAGCTGCAAACGTTTTGTAGCATATGAGAAATTCCCTAAGCCCCGGACCTGTCGATTTTGGTCAAAAATGAAAATATCAAAAGTGCCCCAATTTCTGCTTTAAACTTTAGGTACTATCCCAAAATGTATCACTAAGGTGACAGAAGTTGATTTCGGAGCATCATTTTTGTACAGGAGCTTCAACCGTTATGTGGCATATGAGAAATTCCCTAAGCCCCGGACCTGTCGATTTTGGTCAAAAATGAAAACTTCAAAAGTGCCCCAATTTCTGCTTTAAACTTTAGGTACTATCCTAAAATGTATCACTAAGGTGACAGAAGTTGATTTCGGAGCATCATTTTTGAACATGAGCTTCAAACGTCTTGTGGCATATGAGAAATTCCCTAAGCCCCGGACCTGTCGATTTTGGTCAAAAATGAAAATATCAAAAGTGCCCCAATTTCTGCTTTAAACTTTAGGTACTATCCCAAAATATATCACTAAGGTGACAGAAGTTGATTTCGGAGCATCATTTTTTAACAGGAGCTACAAACGTTTTGTGGCATATGAGAAATTCCCTAAGCCCCGGACCTGTCGATTTTGGTCAAAAATGAAAATATCAAAAGTGCCCCAATTTCTGCTTTAAACTTTAGGTACTATCCCAAAATGTATCACTAAGGTGACAGAAGTTGATTTCGGAGCATTATTTTTGAACAGGAGCTTCAACCGTTTTGTGGCATATGAGAAATTCCCTAAGCCCCGGACCTGTCGATTTTGGTCAAAAATGAAAACTTCAAAAGTGCCCCAATTTCTGCTTTAAACTTTAGGTACTATCCCAAAATGTATCACTAAGGTGACAGAAGTTGATTTCGGAGCATCATTTTTGAACAGGAGCTGCAAACGTTTTGTAGCATATGAGAAATTCCCTAAGCCCCAGACCTGTCGATTTTGGTCAAAAATGAAAATATCAAAAGTGCCCCAATTTCTGCTTTAAACTTTAGGTACTATCCCAAAATGTATCACTAAGGTGACAGAAGTTGATTTCGGAGCATCATTATTGAACAGGAGCTTCAACCGTTTTGTGGCATATGAGAAATTCCCTAAGCCCCGGACCTGTCGATTTTGGTCAAAAAATGAAAATTTCAAAAGTGCCCCAATTTCTGCTTTAAACTTTAGGTACTATCCCAGAATGTATCACTAAGGTGACAGAAGTTGATTTCGGAGCATCATTTTTGAACAGGAGCTTCAACCGTTTTGTGGCATATGAGAAATTCCCTACGCCCCGGACCTGTCAATTTTGGTCAAAAATGAAAATTTCAAAAGTGTCCCAATTTCTGCTTTAAACTTTAGGTACTATCCCAGAATGTATCACTAAGGTGACAGAAGTTGATTTCGGAGCATTATTTTTGAACAGGAGCTTCAACCGTTTTGTGGCATATGAGAAATTCCCTAAGCCCCGGACCTGTCGATTTTGGTCAAAAATGAAAATTTCAAAAGTGCCCCAATTTCTGCTTTAAACTTTAGGTACTATCCCAAAATGTATCACTAAGGTGACAGAAGTTGATTTCGGAGCATCATTTTTGAACAGGAGCTTCAACCGTTATGTGGCATATGAGAAATTCCCTAAGCCCCGGACCTGTCGATTTTGGTCAAAAATGAAAACTTCAAAAGTGCCCCAATTTCTGCTTTAAACTTTAGGTACTATCCCAAAATGTATCACTAAGGTGACAGAAGTTGATTTCGGAGCATCATTTTTGAACAGGAGCTTCAACCGTTTTGTGGCATATGAGAAATTCCCTAAGCCCCGGACCTGTCAATTTTGGTCAAAAATGAAAATTTCAAAAGTGCCCCAATTTCTGCTTTAAACTTTAGGTACTATCCCAGAATGTATCACTAAGGTGACAGAAGTTGATTTCGGAGCATTATTTTTGAACAGGAGCTTCAACCGTTTTGTGGCATATGAGAAATTCCCTAAGCCCCGGACCTGTCGATTTTGGTCAAAAATGAAAATTTCAAAAGTGCCTCAATTTCTGCTTTAAACTTTAGGTACTATCCCAAAATGTATCACTAAGGTGACAGAAGTTGATTTCGGAGCATCATTTTTGAACAGGAGCTTCAACCGTTTTGTAGCATATGAGAAATTCCCTAAGCCCCGGACCTGTCGATTTTGGTCAAAAATGAAAATATCAAAAGTGCCCCAATTTCTGCTTTAAACTTTAGGTACTATCCCAAAATGTATCACTAAGGTGACAGAAGTTGATTTCGGAGCATCATTTTTGAACAGGAGCTTCAACCGTTATGTAGCATATGAGAAATTCCCTAAGCCCCGGACCTGTCGATTTTGGTCAAAAATGAAAATATCAAAAGTGCCCCAATTTCTGCTTTAAACTTAGGTACTATCCCAAAATGTATCACTAAGGTGACAGAAGTTGATTTCGGAGCATTATTTTTGAACAGGAGCTTCAACCGTTTTGTGGCATATGAGAAATTCCCTAAGCCCCGGACCTGTCGATTTTGGTCAAAAATGAAAATTTCAAAAGTGCCCCAATTTCTGCTTTAAACTTTAGGTACTATCCCAGAATGTATAACTAAGGTGACAGAAGTTGAATTCAGAGCATTATTTTTGAACAGGAGCTTCAACCGTTTTGTGGCATATGAGAAATTCCCTAAGCCCCGGACCTGTCGATTTTGGTCAAAAATGAAAACTTCAAAAGTGCCCCAATTTCTGCTTTAAACTTTAGGTACTATTCCAAAATGTATCACTAAGGTGACAGAAGTTGATTTCGGAGCATCATTTTTGAAAAGGAGCTTCAACCGTTTTGTGGCATATGAGAAATTCCCTAAGCCCCGGACCTGTCGATTTTGGTCAAAAATGAAAACTTCAAAAGTGCCCCAATTTCAGCTTTAAACTTTAGGTACTATCCTAAAATGTATCACTAAGGTGACAGAAGTTGATTTCGGAGCATCATTTTTGAACAGGAGCTTCAACCGTTATGTGGCATATGAGAAATTCCCTAAGCCCCGGTCCTGTCGATTTTGGTCAAACATGAAAACTTCAAAAGTGCCCCAATTTCTGCTTTAAACTTTAGGTACTATCCCAAAATGTATCACTAAGGTGACAGAAGTTGATTTCGGAGCATCATTTTTGAACAGGAGCTTCAACCGTTTTGTGGCATATGAGAAATTCCCTAAGCCCGGACCTGTCGATTCTGGTCAAAAATGAAAATTTCAAATGTGCCCCAATTTCTGCTTTAAACTTTAGGTACTATCCCAAAATGTATCACTAAGGTGACAGAAGTTGATTTCGGAGCATCATTTTTGAACAGGAGCTTCAACCGTTATGTGGCATATGAGAAATTCCCTAAGCCCCGGACCTGTCGATTTTGGTCAAAAATGAAAACTTCAAAAGTGCCCCAATTTCTGCTTTAAACTTTAGGTACTATCCCAAAATGTATCACTAAGGTGACAGAAGTTGATTTCGGAGCATCATTTTTGAACAGGAGCTT
This sequence comes from Pseudophryne corroboree, assembly GCF_028390025.1. Taxonomy (NCBI): domain Eukaryota; kingdom Metazoa; phylum Chordata; class Amphibia; order Anura; family Myobatrachidae; genus Pseudophryne; species Pseudophryne corroboree. The sequence goes on along the minus strand of NW_026968027.1, from coordinate 10,389 downwards.
CAACCGTTTTGTGGCATATGAGAAATTCCCTAAGCCCGGACCTGTCGATTCTGGTCAAAAATGAAAATTTCAAATGTGCCCCAATTTCTGCTTTAAACTTTAGGTACTATCCCAAAATGTATCACTAAGGTGACAGAAGTTGATTTCGGAGCATCATTTTTGAACATGAGCTTCAAACGTTTTGTGGCATATGAGAAATTCCCTAAGCCCCGGACCTGTCGATTTTGGTCAAAAATGAAAATATCAAAAGTGCCCCAATTTCTGCTTTAAACTTTAGGTACTATCCCAAAATATATCACTAAGGTGACAGAAGTTGATTTCGGAGCATCATTTTTTAACAGGAGCTACAAACGTTTTGTGGCATATGAGAAATTCCCTAAGCCCCGGACCTGTCGATTTTGGTCAAAAATGAAAATATCAAAAGTGCCCCAATTTCTGCTTTAAACTTTAGGTACTATCCCAAAATGTTTCACTAAGGTGATAGAAGTTGATTTCGGAGCATTATTTTTGAACAGGAGCTTCAACCGTTTTGTGGCATATGAGAAATTCCCTAAGCCCCGGACCTGTCGATTTTGGTCAAAAATGAAAACTTCAAAAGTGCCCCAATTTCTGCTTTAAACTTTAGGTACTATCCCAAAATGTATCACTAAGGTGACAGAAGTTGATTTCGGAGCATCGTTTTTGAACAGGAGCTGCAAACGTTTTGTAGCATATGAGAAATTCCCTAAGCCCCGGACCTGTCGATTTTGGTCAAAAATGAAAATATCAAAAGTGCCCCAATTTCTGCTTTAAACTTTAGGTACTATCCCAAAATGTATCACTAAGGTGACAGAAGTTGATTTCGGAGCATCATTTTTGTACAGGAGCTTCAACCGTTATGTGGCATATGAGAAATTCCCTAAGCCCCGGACCTGTCGATTTTGGTCAAAAATGAAAACTTCAAAAGTGCCCCAATTTCTGCTTTAAACTTTAGGTACTATCCTAAAATGTATCACTAAGGTGACAGAAGTTGATTTCGGAGCATTATTTTTGAACAGGAGCTTCAACCGTTTTGTGGCATATGAGAAATTCCCTAAGCCCCGTACCTGTCGATTTTGGACAAAAATGAAAACTTCAAAAGTGCCCCAATTTCTGCTTTAAACTTTAGGTACTATCCCAAAATGTATCACTAAGGTGACAGAAGTTGATTTCGGAGCATCATTTTTGAACAGGAGCTGCAAACGTTTTGTAGCATATGAGAAATTCCCTAAGCCCCAGACCTGTCGATTTTGGTCAAAAATGAAAATATCAAAAGTGCCCCAATTTCTGCTTTAAACTTTAGGTACTATCCCAAAATGTATCACTAAGGTGACAGAAGTTGATTTCGGAGCATCATTATTGAACAGGAGCTTCAACCGTTTTGTGGCATATGAGAAATTCCCTAAGCCCCGGACCTGTCGATTTTGGTCAAAAAATGAAAATTTCAAAAGTGCCCCAATTTCTGCTTTAAACTTTAGGTACTATCCCAGAATGTATCACTAAGGTGACAGAAGTTGATTTCGGAGCATTATTTTTGAACAGGAGCTTCAACCGTTTTGTGGCATATGAGAAATTCCCTAAGCCCCGGACCTGTCGATTTTGGTCAAAAATGAAAATATCAAAAGTGCCCCAATTTCTGCTTTAAACTTTAGGTACTATCCCAAAATGTATCACTAAGGTGACAGAAGTTGATTTCGGAGCATCATTTTTGAACAGGAGCTTCAACCGTTTTGTAGCATATGAGAAATTCCCTAAGCCCCGGACCTGTCGATTTTGGTCAAAAATGAAAATATCAAAAGTGCCCCAATTTCTGCTTTAAACTTTAGGTACTATCCCAAAATGTATCACTAAGGTGACAGAAGTTGATTTCGGAGCATCATTTTTGAACAGGAGCTTCAACCGTTTTGTGGCATATGAGAAATTCCCTAAGCCCGGACCTGTCGATTCTGGTCAAAAATGAAAATTTCAAATGTGCCCCAATTTCTGCTTTAAACTTTAGGTACTATCCCAAAATGTATCACTAAGGTGACAGAAGTTGATTTCGGAGCATCATTTTTGAACAGGAGCTTCAACCGTTATGTGGCATATGAGAAATTCCCTAAGCCCCGGACCTGTCGATTTTGGTCATAAATGAAAACTTCAAAAGTGCCCCAATTTCTGCTTTAAACTTTAGGTACTATCCCAAAATGTATCACTAAGGTGACAGAAGTTGATTTCGGAGCATCATTTTTGAACAGGAGCTTCAAACGTTTTGTGGCATATGAGAAATTCCCTAAGCCCCGGACCTGTCGATTTTGGTCAAAAATGAAAATATCAAAAGTGCCCCAATTTCTGCTTTAAACTTTAGGTACTATCCCAAAATGTATCACTAAGGTGACAGAAGTTGATTTCGGAGCATCATTTTTGTACAGGAGCTTCAACCGTTATGTGGCATATGAGAAATTCCCTAAGCCCCGGACCTGTCGATTTTGGTCAAAAATGAAAACTTCAAAAGTGCCCCAATTTCTGCTTTAAACTTTAGGTACTATCCTAAAATGTATCACTAAGGTGACAGAAGTTGATTTCGGAGCATTATTTTTGAACAGGAGCTTCAACCGTTTTGTGGCATATGAGAAATTCCCTAAGCCCCGTACCTGTCGATTTTGGACAAAAATGAAAACTTCAAAAGTGCCCCAATTTCTGCTTTAAACTTTAGGTACTATCCCAAAATGTATCACTAAGGTGACAGAAGTTGATTTCGGAGCATCATTTTTGAACAGGAGCTGCAAACGTTTTGTAGCATATGAGAAATTCCCTAAGCCCCAGACCTGTCGATTTTGGTCAAAAATGAAAATATCAAAAGTGCCCCAATTTCTGCTTTAAACTTTAGGTACTATCCCAAAATGTATCACTAAGGTGACAGAAGTTGATTTCGGAGCATCATTATTGAACAGGAGCTTCAACCGTTTTGTGGCATATGAGAAATTCCCTAAGCCCCGGACCTGTCGATTTTGGTCAAAAAATGAAAATTTCAAAAGTGCCCCAATTTCTGCTTTAAACTTTAGGTACTATCCCAGAATGTATCACTAAGGTGACAGAAGTTGATTTCGGAGCATTATTTTTGAACAGGAGCTTCAACCGTTTTGTGGCATATGAGAAATTCCCTAAGCCCCGGACCTGTCGATTTTGGTCAAAAATGAAAATATCAAAAGTGCCCCAATTTCTGCTTTAAACTTTAGGTACTATCCCAAAATGTATCACTAAGGTGACAGAAGTTGATTTCGGAGCATCATTTTTGAACAGGAGCTTCAACCGTTTTGTAGCATATGAGAAATTCCCTAAGCCCCGGACCTGTCGATTTTGGTCAAAAATGAAAATATCAAAAGTGCCCCAATTTCTGCTTTAAACTTTAGGTACTATCCCAAAATGTATCACTAAGGTGACAGAAGTTGATTTCGGAGCATCATTTTTGAACAGGAGCTTCAACCGTTTTGTGGCATATGAGAAATTCCCTAAGCCCGGACCTGTCGATTCTGGTCAAAAATGAAAATTTCAAATGTGCCCCAATTTCTGCTTTAAACTTTAGGTACTATCCCAAAATGTATCACTAAGGTGACAGAAGTTGATTTCGGAGCATCATTTTTGAACAGGAGCTTCAACCGTTATGTGGCATATGAGAAATTCCCTAAGCCCCGGACCTGTCGATTTTGGTCATAAATGAAAACTTCAAAAGTGCCCCAATTTCTGCTTTAAACTTTAGGTACTATCCCAAAATGTATCACTAAGGTGACAGAAGTTGATTTCGGAGCATCATTTTTGAACAGGAGCTTCAAACGTTTTGTGGCATATGAGAAATTCCCTAAGCCCCGGACCTGTCGATTTTGGTCAAAAATGAAAATATCAAAAGTGCCCCAATTTCTGCTTTAAACTTTAGGTACTATCCCAAAATGTATCACTAAGGTGACAGAAGTTGATTTCGGAGCATCATTTTTTAACAGGAGCTTCAACCGTTTTGTGGCATATGAGAAATTCCCTAAGCCCCTGTCGATTTTGGTCAAAAATGAAAATTTCAAAAGTGCCCCAATTTCTGCTTTAAACTTTAGGTACTATCCCAAAATGTATCACTAAGGTGACAGAAGTTGATTTCGGAGCATCATTTTTTTACAGGAGCTTCAACCGTTTTGTGGCATATGAGAAATTCCCTAAGCCCCGGACCTGTCGATTTTGGTCAAAAATGAAAATTTCAAAAGTGCCCCAATTTCTGCTTTAAACTTTAGGTACTATCCCAGAATGTATCACTAAGGTGACAGAAGTTGATTTCGGAGCATTATTTTTGAACAGGAGCTTCAACCGTTTTGTGGCATATGAGAAATTCCCTAAGCCCCGGACCTATCGATTTTGGTCAAAAATGAAAATTTCAAAAGTACCCCAATTTCTGCTTTAAACTTTAGGTACTATCCCAAAATGTATCACTAAGGTGACAGAAGTTGATTTCGGAGCATTATTTTTGAACAGGAGCTTCAACCGTTTTGTGGCATATGAGAAATTCCCTAAGCCCCGGACCTGTCGATTTTGGTCAAAAATGAAAATGTCAAAAGTGCCCCAATTTCTGCTTTAAACTTTAGGTACTATCCCAGAATGTATAACTAAGGTGACAGAAGTTGAATTCAGAGCATTATTTTTGAACAGGAGCTTCAACCGTTTTGTGGCATATGAGAAATTCCCTAAGCCCCGGACCTGTCGATTTTGGTCAAAAATGAAAACTTCAAAAGTGCCCCAATTTCTGCTTTAAACTTTAGGTACTATCCCAAAATGTATCACTAAGGTGACAGAAGTTGATTTCGGAGCATCATTTTTGAACAGGAGCTTCAACCGTTTTGTGGCATATGAGAAATTCCCTAAGCCCGGACCTGTCGATTCTGGTCAAAAATGAAAATTTCAAATGTGCCCCAATTTCTGCTTTAAACTTTAGGTACTATCCCAAAATGTATCACTAAGGTGACAGAAGTTGATTTCGGAGCATCATTTTTGAACATGAGCTTCAAACGTTTTGTGGCATATGAGAAATTCCCTAAGCCCCGGACCTGTCGATTTTGGTCAAAAATGAAAATATCAAAAGTGCCCCAATTTCTGCTTTAAACTTTAGGTACTATCCCAAAATGTATCACTAAGGTGACAGAAGTTGATTTCGGAGCATCATTTTTGAACATGAGCTTCAAACGTTTTGTGGCATATGAGAAATTCCCTAAGCCCCGGACCTGTCGATTTTGGTCAAAAATGAAAATATCAAAAGTGCCCCAATTTCTGCTTTAAACTTTAGGTACTATCCCAAAATGTTTCACTAAGGTGATAGAAGTTGATTTCGGAGCATTATTTTTGAACAGGAGCTTCAACCGTTTTGTGGCATATGAGAAATTCCCTAAGCCCCGGACCTGTCGATTTTGGTCAAAAATGAAAACTTCAAAAGTGCCCCAATTTCTGCTTTAAACTTTAGGTACTATCCCAAAATGTATCACTAAGGTGACAGAAGTTGATTTCGGAGCATCGTTTTTGAACAGGAGCTGCAAACGTTTTGTAGCATATGAGAAATTCCCTAAGCCCCGGACCTGTCGATTTTGGTCAAAAATGAAAATATCAAAAGTGCCCCAATTTCTGCTTTAAACTTTAGGTACTATCCCAAAATGTATCACTAAGGTGACAGAAGTTGATTTCGGAGCATCATTTTTGTACAGGAGCTTCAACCGTTATGTGGCATATGAGAAATTCCCTAAGCCCCGGACCTGTCGATTTTGGTCAAAAATGAAAACTTCAAAAGTGCCCCAATTTCTGCTTTAAACTTTAGGTACTATCCTAAAATGTATCACTAAGGTGACAGAAGTTGATTTCGGAGCATCATTTTTGAACATGAGCTTCAAACGTCTTGTGGCATATGAGAAATTCCCTAAGCCCCGGACCTGTCGATTTTGGTCAAAAATGAAAATATCAAAAGTGCCCCAATTTCTGCTTTAAACTTTAGGTACTATCCCAAAATATATCACTAAGGTGACAGAAGTTGATTTCGGAGCATCATTTTTTAACAGGAGCTACAAACGTTTTGTGGCATATGAGAAATTCCCTAAGCCCCGGACCTGTCGATTTTGGTCAAAAATGAAAATATCAAAAGTGCCCCAATTTCTGCTTTAAACTTTAGGTACTATCCCAAAATGTATCACTAAGGTGACAGAAGTTGATTTTGGAGCATTATTTTTGAACAGGAGCTTCAACCGTTTTGTGGCATATGAGAAATTCCCTAAGCCCCGGACCTGTCGATTTTGGTCAAAAATGAAAACTTCAAAAGTGCCCCAATTTCTGCTTTAAACTTTAGGTACTATCCCAAAATGTATCACTAAGGTGACAGAAGTTGATTTCGGAGCATCATTTTTGAACAGGAGCTGCAAACGTTTTGTAGCATATGAGAAATTCCCTAAGCCCCAGACCTGTCGATTTTGGTCAAAAATGAAAATATCAAAAGTGCCCCAATTTCTGCTTTAAACTTTAGGTACTATCCCAAAATGTATCACTAAGGTGACAGAAGTTGATTTCGGAGCATCATTATTGAACAGGAGCTTCAACCGTTTTGTGGCATATGAGAAATTCCCTAAGCCCCGGACCTGTCGATTTTGGTCAAAAAATGAAAATTTCAAAAGTGCCCCAATTTCTGCTTTAAACTTTAGGTACTATCCCAGAATGTATCACTAAGGTGACAGAAGTTGATTTCGGAGCATTATTTTTGAACAGGAGCTTCAACCGTTTTGTGGCATATGAGAAATTCCCTAAGCCCCGGACCTGTCGATTTTGGTCAAAAATGAAAATATCAAAAGTGCCCCAATTTCTGCTTTAAACTTTAGGTACTATCCCAAAATGTATCACTAAGGTGACAGAAGTTGATTTCGGAGCATCATTTTTGAACAGGAGCTTCAACCGTTTTGTGGCATATGAGAAATTCCCTAAGCCCGGACCTGTCGATTCTGGTCAAAAATGAAAATTTCAAATGTGCCCCAATTTCTGCTTTAAACTTTAGGTACTATCCCAAAATGTATCACTAAGGTGACAGAAGTTGATTTCGGAGCATCATTTTTGAACAGGAGCTTCAACCGTTATGTGGCATATGAGAAATTCCCTAAGCCCCGGACCTGTCGATTTTGGTCATAAATGAAAACTTCAAAAGTGCCCCAATTTCTGCTTTAAACTTTAGGTACTATCCCAAAATGTATCACTAAGGTGACAGAAGTTGATTTCGGAGCATCATTTTTTAACAGGAGCTTCAACCGTTTTGTGGCATATGAGAAATTCCCTAAGCCCCGGACCTGTCGATTTTGGTCAAAAATGAAAATTTCAAAAGTGCCCCAATTTCTGCTTTAAACTTTAGGTACTATCCCAAAATGTATCACTAAGGTGACAGAAGTTGATTTCGGAGCATCATTTTTTTACAGGAGCTTCAACCGTTTTGTGGCATATGAGAAATTCCCTAAGCCCCGGACCTGTCGATTTTGGTCAAAAATGAAAATTTCAAAAGTGCCCCAATTTCTGCTTTAAACTTTAGGTACTATCCCAGAATGTATCACTAAGGTGACAGAAGTTGATTTCGGAGCATTATTTTTGAACAGGAGCTTCAACCGTTTTGTGGCATATGAGAAATTCCCTAAGCCCCGGACCTATCGATTTTGGTCAAAAATGAAAATTTCAAAAGTACCCCAATTTCTGCTTTAAACTTTAGGTACTATCCCAAAATGTATCACTAAGGTGACAGAAGTTGATTTCGGAGCATTATTTTTGAACAGGAGCTTCAACCGTTTTGTGGCATATGAGAAATTCCCTAAGCCCCGGACCTGTCGATTTTGGTCAAAAATGAAAATGTCAAAAGTGCCCCAATTTCTGCTTTAAACTTTAGGTACTATCCCAGAATGTATAGCTAAGGTGACAGAAGTTGAATTCAGAGCATTATTTTTGAACAGGAGCTTCAACCGTTTTGTGGCATATGAGAAATTCCCTAAGCCCCGGACCTGTCAATTTTGGCCAAAAATGAAAATTTCAAAAGTGCCCCAATTTCTGCTTTAAACTTTAGGTACTATCCCAGAATGTATCACTAAGGTGACAGAAGTTGATTTCGGAGCATCATTTTTGAACAGGAGCTTCAACCGTTTTGTGGCATATGAGAAATTCCCTACGCCCCGGACCTGTCAATTTTGGTCAAAAATGAAAATTTCAAAAGTGCCCCAATTTCTGCTTTAAACTTTAGGTACTATCCCAGAATGTATCACTAAGGTGACAGAAGTTGATTTCGGAGCATAATTTTTGAACAGGAGCTTCAACCGTTTTGTGGCATATGAGAAATTCCCTAAGCCCCGGACCTGTCGATTTTGGTCAAAAATGAAAATTTCAAAAGTGCCCCAATTTCTGCTTTAAACTTTAGGTACTATCCCAAAATGTATCACTAAGGTGACAGAAGTTGATTTCGGAGCATCATTTTTGAACAGGAGCTTCAACCGTTATGTGGCATATGAGAAATTCCCTAAGCCCCGGACCTGTCGATTTTGGTCAAAAATGAAAACTTCAAAAGTGCCCCAATTTCTGCTTTAAACTTTAGGTACTATCCCAAAATGTATCACTAAGGTGACAGAAGTTGATTTCGGAGCATCATTTTTGAACAGGAGCTTCAACCGTTTTGTGGCATATGAGAAATTCCCTAAGCCCCGGACCTGTCAATTTTGGTCAAAAATGAAAATTTCAAAAGTGCCCCAATTTCTGCTTTAAACTTTAGGTACTATCCCAGAATGTATCACTAAGGTGACAGAAGTTGATTTCGGAGCATTATTTTTGAACAGGAGCTTCAACCGTTTTGTGGCATATGAGAAATTCCCTAAGCCCCGGACCTGTCGATTTTGGTCAAAAATGAAAATTTCAAAAGTGCCTCAATTTCTGCTTTAAACTTTAGGTACTATCCCAAAATGTATCACTAAGGTGACAGAAGTTGATTTCGGAGCATCATTTTTGAACAGGAGCTTCAACCGTTATGTAGCATATGAGAAATTCCCTAAGCCCCGGACCTGTCGATTTTGGTCAAAAATGAAAATATCAAAAGTGCCCCAATTTCTGCTTTAAACTTAGGTACTATCCCAAAATGTATCACTAAGGTGACAGAAGTTGATTTCGGAGCATTATTTTTGAACAGGAGCTTCAACCGTTTTGTGGCATATGAGAAATTCCCTAAGCCCGGACCTGTCGATTCTGGTCAAAAATGAAAATTTCAAATGTGCCCCAATTTCTGCTTTAAACTTTAGGTACTATCCCAAAATGTATCACTAAGGTGACAGAAGTTGATTTCGCAGCATCATTTTTGAACAGGAGCTTCAACCGTTTTGTGGCATATGAGAAATTCCCTAAGCCCCGGACCTGTCGATTTTGGTCAAAAATGAAAACTTCAAAAGTGCCCCAATTTCTGCTTTAAACTTTAGGTACTATTCCAAAATGTATCACTAAGGTGACAGAAGTTGATTTCGGAGCATCATTTTTGAACAGGAGCTTCAACCGTTTTGTGGCATATGAGAAATTCCCTAAGCCCCGGACCTGTCGATTTTGGTCAAAAATGAAAATTTCAAAAGTGCCCCAATTTCAGCTTTAAACTTTAGGTACTATCCTAAAATGTATCACTAAGGTGACAGAAGTTGATTTCGGAGCATCATTTTTGAACAGGAGCTTCAACCGTTATGTGGCATATGAGAAATTCCCTAAGCCCCGGTCCTGTCGATTTTGGTCAAACATGAAAACTTCAAAAGTGCCCCAATTTCTGCTTTAAACTTTAGGTACTATCCCAAAATGTATCACTAAGGTGGACAGAAGTTGATTTCGGAGCATCATCTTTGAACAGGAGCTTCAAACCGTTTTGTGGCATATGAGAAATTCCCTAAGCCCGGACCTGTCGATTCTGGTCAAAAATGAAAATTTCAAATGTGCCCCAATTTCTGCTTTAAACTTTAGGTACTATCCCAAAATGTATCACTAAGGTGACAGAAGTTGATTTCGGAGCATCATTTTTGAACAGGAGCTTCAACCGTTATGTGGCATATGAGAAATTCCCTAAGCCCCGGACCTGTCGATTTTGGTCAAAAATGAAAATATCAAAAGTGCCCCAATTTCTGCTTTAAACTTTAGGTACTATCCCAAAATGTATCACTAAGGTGATAGAAGTTGATTTCGGAGCATTATTTTTGAACAGGAGCTTCAACCGTTTTGTGGCATATGAGAAATTCCCTAAGCCCGGACCTGTCGATTCTGGTCAAAAATGAAAATTTCAAATGTGCCCCAATTTCTGCTTTAAACTTTAGGTACTATCCCAAAATGTATCACTAAGGT